>NW_026943092.1:0-30148 GCF_024139115.2 Armigeres subalbatus
TCGACTTCCCTTTGGTTTAGGGGTTAATTTAGGTGAATATTTATGGATTATGTTTTCACGATGCTGGCTGCTTATGTTTACATCTTAAACCGTTGTTGCCAGCTGCTCAAACGCACCAATAACAAGATATTTTTTTGCTCCGATTTTTCATTTTTTACAATGCACTCCCAAACAAAATCAATAAGAAATTATTACTGCATCAATACATAATGCGTTAGGAAAAAATTGATTAATTATATCGATATTTTACATGTTTGGCAGAGCGTTAATGAATAAAGCTTCCAATGAATGATTAAATTTGTTATGATTAAATCATTCAACTTTATGATTAAAGATTATGAATAATGATTTATTCGTTTTTGACAATGATTAATGATTATGATTAACGATTAAATTAATTTTTGACAATGATTAACGATTATGATTAATGAATAATTCGTTTGGAGTATGATTAACGATTACCGATCGTGATTAAATGTTTACATAATATATAACCTTTCTTCCAAATTGGGCTATAAAAAGGTATAAAAATTATATGATTATGATTAAAGATTAATGAATAAAAGCGATGTATGCAATGATTAAAATTGATGATTAATGAATAAACTCAAAACAATTATGAATATGATTAGTGATTATTGATTAAATGTAAAATTCTATGATTAACGATTAGTGAAAAATGATTTAATCGTATTTTTTGTATGATTATGATTGATGAATAATGATTAAATAACCCATTATTCATTAACCATGATTAAATCTATCTGGTTTGGAGATGTAATGACAATAAGAAGAAGAACCAGGGTGGACTATTGAGAACGCTCACGCGTATGCTAACGCACTCGACGTTATAACACAACATCGACTTCAAGGGTGGTAACCTCACCCCGTCGATCGCAAGCTATGATAGTAACCTATTGGTCTGTATCATAAGCTCGCGTAGGAGACGAGCACTCCGAAAACAAACACCACGCAGGAGCCACAATGACCTCTATATCTACATACGGAAGTCACCGCAGTCCACCCGCGATGTTTTTGTTGTCGGGGTGAGCATGGTGTTCACTACATCACAGCCCTAGCAGCACACATGTTCCACATAAGCCACTGCGACTCCCATGTGACCAGATTCAGTCGCAATCAAGTTGCTGTAACGACTTTGGTTTGCCTTGTGCTGCTTGGGAGAAGTCTCTACTGCAGCTGAGCGATTCCAAGCAACAGCATCAAAATTTAAGAAAATTTTTAATTCATGATTTTCTATTGAGTTGAAACTTTGCACAGTTTTTCAATTTCATCTAAATCGTCATTTTTTCGATATCAAATCTTCATATTGAGTCACGACTAACTTTTCAAAAGGGTGTATGTGAAAATGGTTCAAAAATATTTAAAAAGCTGCACAGCAAAAACGGAATGTTCGATTGTTATGATTTTTTAAGCAAAGTTAGACAACTAAATGGTGATTCTTAAGAAAATGTGCACAGTACAAAATTTTTTGCCTTTTAAAAAATATCATTTTTGTCACAAAAACTCAAATATCTCAAAACCCTATCTTTTTCGAACGTATTTTTTTTTAGGGAAAACGGTCCATTATATTAGCTATCTACCATAAAAATTTGGTGATGGTAAACTAATAAACAAAAAAGTTATGACATTTCAAACATTTCACAATTTTCACATATAAGTAAAACAAAAAAAATTCCGTGTGATTTTTTTCAAGAATCGCAGTTTGATGCTGATTTTATTGTTAAGGGCCTTGCGTGAGTTAAACAAGTTGTTTGTATGATATTCCATATTTATGTATTCATCGATATTATGTATATTATATGTATAAATATTATATGTATAAATAAATAAAATGAATTAATATTATCCTAAGTATTAAATTAAATGTGGCAGTTACACAATAATGTTGTTATAGAAACTCTAAGAGTTTTGGGTTTGAATTTTGGTATGGGTTATGATATCATGAAAACAGTTTATTAATACTTATTTTTATTTATTTTTATTCAAATTTTTAAAATATCGAACACGTTTGAATTATTATCAGCACAGTTTGAGTATAGTTTTGCTTTAATTTTATTTTCCGACAATGGAATGAAACAGTGAAATTTTTGGGTTCCTTGGATCGTTTTCGCGTTATTAAATTGCTCGCTGAGCTCTGAAGCCTTTATTTCGTACTCTTCAGTAGTAGTAAAACAAAATGATAATTTGGTTAAATCTTTTCTTTTCTACGATTTGCCCAATCAAAAGTTCTTTCGCAGTTTTAATTGGATGCTCACGTTCTTTGGCTAAACTTGCTCTTGTGGCCATGCGCTTTATTGTTCCTCCAATAGCATCACAAGGACCTTTGCCATGTGATGTAGCAAAAAATGCCATTCTGCATCAATTCCGTACATTGATTTAAATTGACATAGGCTCGAAAAATTCTTACGATTTTTGTACTGCGACGCTGCTCCATCAGACACGAAATATATCTTTTGACTTCTTTATGCTTATCAACGCGTAAAAAGTTAATCATTTTTCAATGAACAAGTTTACGGATACTGAATCGTGTCTTAAATCTTCGGAAATTATAATAAAACTTAAGTGTTCAATTTGCGTACTTCCATTAAAATAAATAACGAATGGATGAATTGTAGCTTGTTGTACGTTCCAGTGATGGGACTGCACTTCATCTTACAATACAAAAGCTGTAATTTTCAGAAAAATCACAAATGACTAAAAATTCACCATTTTGTAATGTATTTTTCGTATTTTAAAAAGCTGGATTGTTCTGTTTTAATGAAATCGTGAGGGATTAAACTTTCTAATTTCAAGCAAAATATGACACAAACTCATCTACAGGTTTTACAATAGTTTCTATGTCACACCTATCCGTGGTCACCCATTGCTCAAATGATAACTGATCAATATATTTTTCTTCAAACTCAGCGAATAAAGTATTTTCCAATGATGAAGAATCTGGACAATCCGAACAAGATCGTAGATAGCAATTTGATGTTGTATTTTCACACAAAGACTACCAGTTAACATTTTAATATCCTTTGTTAAATTGATTCTTTTCAAACTATGTAAAATAAGATTAATATTCTCATGGGTTGTGCACACACACACATTATGTGTTCCTGAATTGGAAAAGAAGCTTACATTGCCTTGGCCGAAGGCTTGCAAATGAGGAAAAAACTATTTTAATATTATCGTGAATTTCCTTGAAGCGTGTGTACGCTTCTTTCAAAATCGTCATCATTAATCGTTTTGGATTGCTTGACGCTTTCCATATTTTTTTTACTGATACATAATCTTTTTGACCAGGCATAGCTCGACTTACTTCATCATCTTCAAAATATTGAACTACTATTTCTTTTGTCTCATCTGTTAATGCAGTACTAGACCTAGTATTTTTGGTTGAAAGACAGTTATTCTTCAATTGTTTTGCCTCTTTTACTGTATTTCTATTGGTTTTGAACTCATCAATGGCATCCTGAATAGACCACGAACTTGGCAGCATCGACAAAATCAATAATTTTTCTTTCCTTGTCGTGGCTGCATTCGAGAACCTTTCCTTCATATTTATAATTACCTCATCGTAGTCTGTATTTTCCACATCATCAGGTCCTAATTTGAAGAGGTTTCTTCGTTCGTTTATTTCACGGTATTTTTTCTCCGGGTAATAAACGTAGTCCATCTTACTCCATTTAATCGGAGTCACTTTTATCCCAGCTATGCCCTCGTTAAAGCGTTCGATGTTGACCTTTTGGATACACTCATCTTGCGGTTGATTTGTTGAAACGGATTTCGCTGATGGTACGGTGGCAAGGCTCTCAGCACTTAATACTTCTGGTAATTCCTCAGTTGTTTGTCGATACATCTGGCAGCAATTCCTCAGTTGCTGTCGTTTTCGAACTTCCTGCGCTCTGCTCAACCGATGATATACAGATTGCTCTTTTGTCAACGTTTAGACGGCAGGACGTGCAAATGCGTAAATTTGTATTCAATGTGGACATTGGAGCATAACCAGTCGCTTTCAGTTTATCTATGGTGCTTTCGGTGAGATTTCGTAACTCTTTTGAACACTTTTTTCCATCAAACGGCCTACAACAGTTGAGAAAGCGGCTAATATTTCAATAAACAAAATCACTTTTAAGTTTTTACTGACTAGTTTGGTGTCAGTTGCTTGACTGAAGAAAAAAATTACTATAAGATCTTTAACAACCTTAGTAGAAGTAATTTTTTTTGCTTTTTCGTGAGCATTGTCATGGTATGTACCTATCATGCATTTGTTGTTGTTGAAGATAACCGTTTCCTCCCGATCATAAAGTCTATTCTCTAAGAGGTATATTTTTTGCAGGTAAACTATAGACGTACACGTGTATATAAATCTTTGATTTTGCAGCTTTTGTCTTAAAAATAACATTTCTGATATGTTTCTATCAACGTTATTATCAACAGGTTTCAACACTATTTGAAAAAAAGATTTTTCGCCAGTCACGTGCAATGAAAATTATGACACTATCAATACTTTTGATCACAACACTGGATCGTGTCTAAGTTTCTTATAGATGCTATGAATAATTAAATCAAAATATCATGAAAACAACTTGTTTGAATCACGTCCCTTAACAATAAAATCTGCATCAAACTGCAATTCTCGAAATAACTTACACAGAAAAAAAATTTTTTTTACTAAATGTGAAAATTGTGAAATGTTTGAAATGTCATAACTTATTAGTTTACCATCACCAAATTTTTATGGTAGATAGCTAATATAATGGACCGTTTTCCCTAAAAAAATTACGTTCGAAAAAAGATAGGGTTTTGAGATATTTGAGTTTTTGTGACAAAAATGATATTTTTAAAGGCAAAAAAAATTTTTTTTTCACCATTTAGTTGTCTAACTTTGCTGAAAAAATCATAACAATCGAACATTCCGTTTTTGCTGTGCAGCTTTTTAAATATTTTTGAACCATTTTCACATACACCCTTTTGAAAAGTTAGTCGTGACTCAATATGAAGATTTGATATCGAAAAATGACGATTTAGATGAAATTGAAAAACTGTGCAGAGTTTCAAATATTTTCGAAATGGTCGCTCAGGATCGACTGACATGCCCCCGTGGAATGCCTCAGCTGTTGGTTTTGTTCAAGACCCCACAAGCGCTGTAGTTTCGACATACTCTGTTGAGACGCTATGTTCACCGCTTTCCATATAACCTCTTCCCGACACCCTCTCAATACCCGGTTTTGTATCCATCCCGCTGACAAGCAGTATAGCATTGCGTTCAATATCGAATCGCGGGCATGCAAACATCACATGCTCTGCCGATTCTACCTCACCTACACATTCCAGGCACTCTGCCGAATCTGAACACCCGAACCTATGCAGGAATCTTTTAAAGCAGCCATGTTTAGACAACACCTGTGATAGGTGGAAGTTGACCTGACCAACGACCTTTGACTGTAGTGTCCCATGCTCTTTGCCATTTGAGCAACGAAGCTGCTCTCTTGACACGTCGCACTTGCACCCACTTGTACTTGCATCCCAGCAATGACGCACACCGCCTCATAAGATATGGTGCGGTATGTGCTTGCAACCCGCTGACACGTCAGCCGGTGTTAATTTCTTAACATTACACCCGGCCTCTAGTGCTTTGCACCATACTGATACACCGTATCGAATAATAGACGAATAATTTGCACCGCCGATCCGTTGGACATCATTCGTGATAAATATTTTATCGCCAATGAAGCCCTTTGGCATACATAATTTATTTATTATTTGTTTTCTTCATCTAACTTGACGTCTTAATGAAGTTTGATGGGGGGAAAAGCCGGCTTGAGGTGGCCAACTGTAGCCTTCCTCAAACAGGCATAAAAACCCCATTTCTTTTCCAGATTTACATATAAACAATACAAACTTTAAAAAAAAAATTAAAGTAATAGTCAGATGTCTAAAATAATTGCATGAAATAAACAAAACTACAATACTAAGTTTACACGGCTTAACTGATTAGCGAAACTAGTTATGGGTATATTGAAGTCGAAGTGTTCAAATACCTCGTTGAAGCGCAGTGCCATTATCCGAATTGGATCGTGTTGACCATAGCGACTGTTGCGCGGGTGCAGATATAAGAAATCTCGTCGTCGTAGAGCACGCTCCGGAACGTATATATTCATATCAGAAAGTAGAGCAGGGGAATCTATTTCACTTATAAGCACTTTTGCAACAAAAACCGCTTGCATCATTGTTCTCCGCTTTTCTAGCGTGTCGATTCCGGGCAGCATACATCGATTCTCGTATGGTGGAAGATTTCGCGCGTCACGCCAAGGTAAATTACGTAAGGCAATACGAACAAACTTCCGTTGAATAGCCTCAATTCTCTCGATCCATGTCCTATTATAAGGACACCAAACCACAGCCGAAGATTCCAAGATTGAACGCACCAATGCACAGTAGAGGGATTTTAAACAGAGAGGGTCGTTAAATCCGTCAGCCATCCTTAAAATGAAACCTAGCTGTCTGTTAGCTTTAGCAATCGTGCACTCTAAATGCGAACGAAATGTTAGTTTGGTGTCCAGAATTACGCCGAGATCTGTCACTTCATTTAGCCGTTCCAGTTGTTGACCGCAGAGGGTGTATGTGTAATTATACGGATGATTACTTCTACTGAAAGATATCGTGCTGCATTTTTCGACACACAAAAACAAAGGCAGTTTCGCTTGCTCCAATCTTCGAAACAATCCAGTAGCTTCTGTAGCGCTACGCAGTCTTCCATACTCGAAATAATCATGTAAAATTTCATATCGTCAGCGTAGCATATTCGATGTCCAGTTGGTACTACATACATCACATCATTTACGAATAATGAAAATAGAAGTGGCCCTAAGTTACTACCCTGGGGAACACCCGGGGGAACGACGAAACTGTCCGAACTTGTCCAGCCTATTCTTACTTTCATTGACCTTCCGGATAGATAAGATCTCAACCAGCGAACGATCGCGGAAGACACTCCTAACCTTTCGAGCTTGTTTACAAGAATTTCATGATTGACACGATCAAACGCAGCCTTGAAGTCTGTGTATATAGCATCGACTTGCAAGCCGGCGTCCATGGAACGAATGCAAATAGAGGAGTACTCGACCAGGTTTGTATTGACAGATCTTTTCGGATAGAATCCGTGTTGGGCACTAGATATATAATTTTTGCAGGATTCGAATAGTGCATTGTTTACGACAATTTCGAACACTTTAGAGCAGGCACACAGTGATGTGGATTCCTCTGTAGTTGGCAATGCTACATTTATCGCCTTTCTTGTAGATCGGAGACATGAAAGATACCTTCCAGTTAGTCGGAAATACTCCTCGTCGTAATGAAATGTTGAACAGTTTTACAAGCGGGGTGATGAGCGTTATTGAGCACTTTTTCAACACAGCGGATGGAATCCCGTCTGGCCCAGATGATACGGAGTATTTCAGTTTGCGCAACGCGCATAGCACCTGCTCATCAGATATTACATCTAGATGGAAATCAAAACTATTTGCTGGAGCGTCTTGTATTGCTGCATCTATTTGGGAGGCTGAAACTTGCATACTGAAAAAGCATTTTGAAATGTTGAGCGAACAATTCGCATTTGCTGGCAGGTGTATTAGCGGATAAGTCATGCAAGTTCATTGATGTTGGTAGTCCATCTTCCTTCCGCTTAGTGCGGACAAAATTCCAGAACTTTTGGGACATGTTCGGAGACTTCGTTGCATTCTATCGACGTAACGAGCATAAAGGAAGTGATTGTATCGTTTATATGTAGTGCTAGCAAGTGCGAAGCGTCGTTTTGAGCAAAGTGAACGACGATGGCGGTAATTCCGAAGGGCAGCTCGCTTAAGCCGTTTCATCTTGCGAAGACGATTGTTTGTCCACGGAGGTTTCGGAGGCGGACGTTGTAACGGAATATGCGAATCAATTACTCGTCTTATCTTATCGCTAAACAGATGTACCATAACGTCCAGATCTCGATCAGAATTCAAAAATTGCCAGTCAATTGAAGAAAGTGCAACGTTAAGTAGATTGAAGTCCGCACGTCGGAAGTCGTACCGAGTGTTATCTAACGATGGTTCGTATAGCGTAGGCAAGGACACAGGTACAGCGATCACAAGAGCAGGGTGATGAGCGTCGACTTGAACTAACGAATCAATGGTTTCGAAGACTGAAGTTAACAGACCCTGGTCATTCACCATGACCAAATCCAGTATTTTTGAGTTACAGTTGAGCACTGAATTCATCTGGGTTAATCCATGAAAACAAAAGCCATCGAACAATAAGCTACCTGCTGTAGTCAATCGTGAACGAGAAGCATCTAATTTGAAGCCCCCTTCTTCAGAGCGAGTCCAATGTAATTCAGGGTGATTGTAATCGCCAAGCTGGATGACAATATCAGACTGATTTAAGTTAGATACAACGGAATCAATAGACTCAATGTGTTGCTGGATAAGGCTCTGATCGTCTCTACGATCTGGAGGAAGATAGAGCACCCCAATACTGACGAAATTGCTTTGCAGTTTGATTTTAACCCAAATCTGCTCCAACTTGTTGCTCACCGGTGCTGGATCGATGCTACAACTTAAATTCGACGCTACTGCTATCAAAACTCCACCTCCTCTAGTTTTGCGACTGTTAATGGAATTACGCTCCATTCTGAATACAGTGAAGGAACTCCCGAAAAGTAGAGTGAATAAAACTGAATCATCCAACCAAGTTTCTGTTAATACGATAACATCATAGGTCTAATCCAGAGCCGCGAGGAAGAAACTATCGATTTTTTTGTTCTGAGCCCTCTCACATTCTGGTAATATATTCGTAATGAAGAACGGGAGAGATGTTCGCTTTGCGCTGCCTCTGCTTCGGGAACCCTAAGACAGGCCGAATAGCTCTCAGAATGCCTTTGATGTAGATTGGTAGGAGCTTCCATTAAAGAGCGGCGACTGGAAGATGCAGATGTATCACGCGGTGAATTGTTCAAAGACACAACAAACTTGCCTGACGTCGGAGTCCGGAAGCCCTCTTCCCCAGACTCATTCACAGGACCAGGACGGCTGGAGAACGATGACGGCGGAGGCTCGACTGCGATGATCGGGTAGAAGGCTTCCTTAATGCTATCGTCATTGTTGCGTCCCGGTATTCGTGGCGAGTAAGTAGATGGTTTACTCGGCGATTCAGAGCAAACTGAACGAGCATGATTCAGAGCATATCGACTGGAAGGTTCCAATTTGTCAGGAGCAGATTCAAACGCGTAAAGTACTTGCCTGTCGTCGGAGTTCGGAAGCCCCATTCTCCGCTATCATACGCAGGACCAGGACGGCTGAAGATCGATGACGGCAACGGCTCGACTGCGATGATCGGATAAAGGGCTTCCTCAATACTGTCGGCATTTTTGCGTCCCGGTGTTAGTGAAGTAGAACTGGATGATTTACTTGGCAGATGCAGATTATCGACGATTCTCGAAATAAGCTGTCGGCTAGAAGTCACCAAATTAACAGGGACAGAATTGCTCGAATGAGTAGAGTACTTGCCCGATGATGGATTTCGGAAACTCCATTCTCCGAACTCATGCGCAGGACCAGGACGGCTGGTGCTCGGTGATGACAAAGGCTCGACTGCGATGATCGGATATGGAGCTTCCTGAATACTGTTGGTATTTTGCGTCCCGGTGTTCTTGAAAAGTTGAAGGAGGTTGATTTTGCAGGAGACAGCTGATGATTGAAGACTGGATGGGCTCGAGTTGGCTGAAAGTTTTGAATTTGTCACAGGAAGCATTGTTCAGAAACGCGAAGTACTTGCCTATCGTTGGATTTCGGAAGCCCCCGTTTCCGGATTCAATCACAGGACCAGGACGGCTGAAGATCGGTAACTGGAGAGACTCGACTGTGATGAACGGATGTGAGGCTTCCTTAATACATATGGCAGGTGTGCGTCCTGGTGTGCAATAATGAACGGCATGTGGTATAACAGAGTGCGAGAATTGCGTTGTTATCATTCCATCGTGATCGAGTTTGGAATGGGTCTGACTACATCCGGTGACATGGGTGAATTTTCGACGTTGGATGATTCCTCCGGCTTCCAAAAATTTTGGTTTTTTCTATTGTCAACGAATTCTCGGAACAATAGTCCTCTAGGCCACGTACTCGACGATAACGCTTTCTCCTTCAAATCCATGCTGACACCGACTTTGTACGAAATAAAGGACATAGACTGAATATCTTTATTTTTGGCTACTAGGCGAACAACTTCCACATTTTCCGTAGCAAGACGGCACTGCGTTAAACGATGAATTTGTTCTGGAGTAACTTCACGCGCGATGCGTGATAAGTATACCCAGAATTTGTCCTCGGCACGAAATGGTACAGTTAAGCATCCAAAACTAGGAGAAAGCGAATCCCCTGTGGCGCGCATTAAGGCAGGTATGTCATTGTCTTTCCTGCCAAACAATCTGCGGCTTCCGATGGTACGCTGTAGTGCTCCAATGTGCCTCGAAGTCACGGGGGTAGCTGAAGAAGAATTCACGATTTTGGTAAAGTTGGAACGTATTTCTTGTTTCAGGTCGGTCATGATTTCCATTTTCAGCTGCTGAAGTAGCTTGGTATGAGTACTTAATTGCTTTTCAATACCAGCATCATAGGCATCCTTAATATTTTTGCGGTGTCGTACATCAGTCATGACAATAGTACATGACTTACACATCCAGAATATTTGATCATTCCGATCTATCTGATCAGCTAATTCCATCGAAACGCCACAGCATTTTGGATGAAAGACAGCTTTACAGAATCCACGGCAGTTGATTTTCTCGTCTTGAATGTCGTTAGCGCAAGAATGGCAAACAAGACTCATCTTCGAATTGGCTAGATAAGCACGCGATGTGATTGATGTCACAAACCAGCACGATGGTACGGTGGATCGGTGGTGAATAAAAACGCGCCGAGATGTAGACAACGATAAAAAGTTCTTCTTAAACTTTGACAAGCTTCCAAAATGCTACCAGCTGTCGCTTCGAAGACACCAAAGCACGTATGGGATTATGTTTAGCAATATCGTTTTGTAGAACAGAGCACTTTCACGTATCACAAGAATGCAGACTCTATGTAGATCAGCAGAGTACACAAGTATCACTTGCACATAAACACCGATGAAATGGAATGCCAAATGCACAAATCGATAATAAAACAATCGAGATACGATGAGATTTAACTTATTTGTTAAGATAACGAAACAGATGCACATAAACAAATTAGCAGTGTTGCCGCAAACTACTAGATTAATAATCAACGTGGCTCGTAAAATTGAGCTTATCGTCGATCGTCACGCTCAAATGCTTTAATGACTTCATGGAGCCATCTATTTTCACACCGGTCGTGAGATTCAAGCGTAATACTCCGTCATACATAATATTCTACAGAACCGGTCCGAGGATCCACTCTTTCGTTAGACGCTTCCTCCCTCTCTACTCAAATTTGGTTGTTTTGGTTTGGTCGCGCGAGGGCCGCCACGCCAGAGCTCCGCAATAACGTGGTAGGGAACATTATACTGTGGGGGCAGTCCAGGCTCACAGGCTCCGTCAGCGGCCTGCTATTTATTTCACCCCTCAGACCATGCATTCCCTTAGCACGGGTCGCTTGCACCGTAGGATTAGGGGTTAGGGGACTTCATATTATAAGCTGCACTGAAGTGCTCCTGATAATATGACTAGATTTACACCGCTCCTCTCCAGTCATTCCCACGGCCCGCAATTATGCAATACTTTGGAGGATGACTATTGGGCCTTGCGTCCCCTTCATGACATACACAAGTGCACGTATGCGCCTCAACTCTCCTGGTACTCCCCATGCACCACCCCATGCTCAAGACATACTGGCACCACATGTGACCCAATACTCACCTGCCTATGCCGCTCGAATGATTGCAAGAGTCGTACAGGTACCCTGCAGGAGGTACCCCATGCTACCATCTCACAACACAGACAGTCCTCATTCAGTATGGTGTTCACCCCGTCCTGCAACATGGTGGCACCACTTGTCTACCAAGCCGGAGGCGACCCTGGGTTGGTGGCTCCTCATCAGCTACGAGGCAGACCCTTTCATGTCTCCTATTTCTGAGGTGCCGCAGAAGCATCAACCCCCCGACACTTCTGCCAGGCATAGCGAGACTTTCGTGTCCCCTAATTCTGAGGTGCCACAAAGGTATCTGCCCCCGACACTCCTGCCAGGCCTCACCAGACTTCAGTCATTCTAACACTATCAAACATGCGTACCATGCGAGGCCTACTTGTGTGCTCATCCATACACTCGGTCCCACACTCTGTGGGGTATTACAAGTAATACCCCCAGCTCTCATTCGCTTGCACACATGTGCACCACGTGGGTGGGGGGTGATACCACCCACTGCCACCCGCTTGCCACCGAAGCAGCCCTCACTCTGTGGAACCTCCTCAGGCTCCGTTAACGACCTGGCTAATTGTTTCACCCCCCAGGTCATTCATCCCCTCGGCACGGGTCGCCTGACACCTCGAGATTCGGAGTTAGGGATGCTGTATTGTCAGCTTCAGTGTTGTACTGCGCCTGGCGATATAGCCGGATTTGTGCCATGCGGCACCAGCAATATAAAGTCTGTGTCTGGGAATTTAGTCTATTTATAATTTTTATTTCCTATCTTCAGGCCCAACCACAGAACATTAAGAAATGGTACGAACAAAATTCCATTCAAACATTTGTCACATACAGGTAAGATAAAATAAACCGTAACACTGTAACCGTAACGTAAACCGTACACTGGAGCAGCGAAGAAAATATCAACAATCACTACTAGTGGCCAAATCCTAAAACGTGTTATTTACACAGGATTCTGTTTTTACACGATTTTTTTCGCTCGTATTTTTGATCGTGTGACTTCAATTTGCCACCAAAATCTTTGCAACATGTTTCAAAAAATCCTAAATAATTCAAAGAAAAATTACATGGTAATTAATATGCGTTTAGCATTCAGGATGGGTGCAAAATTGAAAAAGTGTAAATCGTGTAAAAACAGAATCCAGTGTATTTATTTACACTGTAGTGCCCTCTGTAGCACATAAAAGTCATCTCCATTTAGCTCAGACCATGGCTGTATTTCACCAGCCTCGCAGTCTATGAAGGGTCCTCAAATCGCATTCCACCTGTTCGATCCGCCATGCTCGTTGCGCACCGCTTCTTCAGAGTGCCATTGAGAACCTTTTTCGACGGGTCCTTCGTTCTGGCCTGCTACGTATCTGGAGCACCTAACGGTAGGATGTTCGCCCATGAGTTCCACCTGGTGCTACCCCAAAAATTCCCTTGCCATTGGTGCTAAAGCAGCAGCGTAAAATTAGGAAGAGTACTTTGTAAGCAGCGTTCAGTAATGAGATGGACACATGGACACATTACAGGACAGGAATCTTGGTAATTACCCAGCAACCTCCTAGCGCCCTCGTGAATACCTCACTTCCACCAATCCACCACCAATCTCTTCCAGGATTTCATGGAGTTCCGGTGCTGGGAAACGTACGCGAGTGCTCACCATACCACCATCGCTGTCTGTAACTTCGCCATTTATGTGCTCTTAATAGCGTTGTCGCCTTTTCCGGCTCATCTCACGCCCATTCGTAAGAAGGTTCCATTTTATGTGCTTACACAAGACATGATATGGCACGTTGCTGCTTCTCTTCATAGTCTCGATATTGCAGCTGGCGCTTTCTCCGGAAAATAGAGTTTTGTCATTTTAGGTCAGACCAAGAAGAGAATTTTAGGTCAGACCAAGAATAGAATTCGCCATCTGCGGCTTGGCAATCCTACGCCTTTGCTGGCAATGCTAACGGGAGGACCCAGACTACCCTTTTGTAGCCACCCAAATCTGCTTTCTAGCAGCTTTGAGTTGATTGGGTCGCATTCTATATTCGCACTACAGTAAGTGATATATCGGGCAATAATATACCGCCGATTAAAACGCGGTCAGCTGGGTTTTCCGTTGCTTGGTTAGGTGATCTCTACGTGGCCTTGTGGATATTTTTGCTGGGAAGAAAGTGCTTCGGATTACCATTCCGCAGGAGGCTACAAAGTTCATCAATCGTTGGCCGTTGTCATTCGATACTATATGCAGACTACCCGGTCCGATCACCAGTCTGCAAATTTCCTCCCTTCCTAGCCGAGCTTTCATGTCGCCGATGACGATTTTGATGTCCAGCAGTACATCATCGGCTCGCCCTTCGAGTGGGCCGATGATGTTATAGTTGAAGAAACAGCCGTTGATCCTCAGCTTGCACAGCCTTGCGTTGATAACCGCATGATTGAATACGCGTTGGTGCATCTTGTCCAGCACTATGAAGCCATGATTCTAAACAGAACCGTAACACAATGTTCTTGATATCCCATTGCCTGAAATATATTTTTCTTTTGCTAAAAATGCATCTTTCCATTTAAAATATCCAGTCTTCAATATTTGTGGGCTCCTTTTGGTCAGAGTTGTCCTACGCAGTTGGCGTAAAATCTGCGCTTTTATTTTTCACACTACGGACTACGCGTAATGGTAGTCAGAAGCACTTTCTTCCCCCGCAAGAATATCCACAAGGCCACATGGAAATCACCTAATCAAGAAACGGAAAACCAAATCGACCACATACTAATCGACGTTCCACATTCTTCTCCGACATCACGAACATACGCACTTACCGCAGGGCAAATATTGAATCCAACCACTACCTCGTTGCATTATGTCTGCGCTCAAAACTCTCGACGATGTACAACACGCGTTGGAGTCGTCCGCCGCGGCTAAACATTTGGCGGCTACACGACGGTAGACTAACCCAAGCCTACGCGCAGCAGCTGGAAGTGGCACTCCCAACGGAAGAGCAGCTAGGCGCAGCGTCACTTGAAGATGGCTGGAGAGATATTCGATCCACCATTGGAAGCACCGCAACCGCTGCACTGGGCACGGAAACGACTGATATGACGGCGAATGTGAGCAGTTAGTTGAGGAAACAAAATGCAGCATGGACGAGATTGCTGCAACACCGCACTACGGCGAATGAGGCACTATACAAACGGGCGCGAAACAGACAAACCTCGATTTTTTGGACGGAAAAGCGCCAGCAAGAAGGTCAAGACAGTGAAGAGATGGAGCAACTGTACTACGTTAATAACGCACGAAAGTTCCATGAAAACTTAATCCGTAAGGGGCACGTGCCACAGCCAGAACCTTCTTACGAACGAGCGTGAGATGATCCAAACGTGGCGGCAGCACTACGAAGAGCTCCTGAATGAGAAAACAGTGGCGGTATGGTAATGAATTTGGAAGCACGCACGAATCTCCAGGAAATCCAAGAGTAGATCGGAAGGCTGAAAAACAACAAAGCCCCTGGAGTTGACCAACTACCAGGAGAGCTGTTTAAATCCGATGGTGAGGCACTGGCTGAGCGCTGCGCTGGGTAATTACCAAGGTTTGGGAGGATGAGGTTCTGCCGCAGGAGTTGATGGAAGGTGTCGTGTGTCCCATCTACAAAAAGGGCGATAAGCTGGATTGTAGCAACTACCGCGCAATCATATTTCCGAACGTCGCCGCCTACAAAGTACTCTCAAAATTGTATGCTGCTGACTAACACTTATCGCAAGAGATTTCGTGCGTCAGTACCAGGCGGGATTATTGGAGGAGAGCTCTACCACAGATCAGGTTGTCGCCGTACGTCAGGTATTGCAGAAATGCCGCGAATACAACGTGCACACACATCAGCTATTTATCGACTTCAAAGCCACATATGATACAATCGATGGGAATCAGCTATGGCAGCTAATGCACGAGTCCCTTTGAAACGCCCAGAGGGTTACGGCAGGGTGATGGTCTTTCGTTCCTGCTATTCAACATCGCTTTGAAAGGAGTAATAAGAAGGGCAGGGATTGACACTAGTAGTACGATTTTCACGAAGTCCGTCCGGTTATTTGGTTTCGCCGACGATATTATGGCACGTTACTTTGAGAGGACGGAGGAAGCCTACATCAGGCTGAAAAGCGAAGCTAAACGGATTGGACTAGTTATCAACACGTCGAGGACGAAGTACATGATAGAAAGAGGCTCAACGGAGGACAACGTAAGCCACCTACCACGAGTTTGCATTGGTGGTGACGAAATCGAGGTGGTTGAATAATTCGTGTACTTAGGCTCACTGCTGACCTCCAATAACGATACCAGCAGAGAATTTCGGAGACGCATCATGGCAGGAAATCGTACGTACTTTGGACTCCGTAAAACGTTCCGATCGAATAGAGTTCGCCGCCGTACCAAACTGACTATCTACAAAACGCAAACGCACAGATAAAAAAAAGTTGTTGAAATTTACACGAAAGCAATGCACATGAAGGAAAGGCCGAAAAGAGCGTAAATTCACCCAAACGGCGGTTGTTAGATTTTCTAACAATTCTGTATAAGAATCTAACAAAACCTGTATAAGAACTGGGCATATGCGAAATTGTTAGATTCTTATACAAAAAATGTAAGCTTTCAAACAAATATTGGTAGAAAAGCTTACAAAATTGTTAGATTCGTATACAATACTTGTATAAGAATCTAACAATTTCGCATATGCCCAGTTCTTATACAGGTTTTGGTAGATTCTTATACACGGAAACAAATCGGTTACTGATTTCATGATTTTAAAATCATGAATTCATGATCTATCTTATTTCATGAAATCATGAATTTGACTCATGATTTCATGATTCAATTCACCGAAATCATGAGTCAAAGCTACCGGTGCCATGAATGTGAATCATGAAAATGTGAAATCAATGGGACAAGCGTTACCTTTATCTGTCAAACCGTGGACATAAAATAAATAAATTTGCGGCGTCCATAATCTTCGGCGGCAGCGTTTTTCTAATTTAAAACAAATTCTGTAAGTAATGGGGTTTAATCAACAACTGTATTTTAATATTAATCTATTACTTGTAAATTTACAGTGCCCTTGCGGCTTCGCTGCAAGACTCTGGCTAAGTTTGCGTCGAATTGTGATCATTATTTGCTTCTACCGATCGACGTTTAGTGGCGTTTTAAGCTGAAGAGATGGTGTTGACAAATTTGAAAAATCTTTATATTGTGAATTAGGTTTTGTTTTAAATTCAAAAGAACGCGAGTTCGGTATTAAAATGTACCCTATGTCCCTGTGTAGTTTTATACTGAAATACAGAGCATGCAAAACATAACAATATCCCATTTATAGCATGTAACAGCAATGCACATCTGGTGGATTTATAACTGCTGATTCCAATTTCTGAACGTATTTCATTAATCTTAAATATGGAACGAGCTCTTACTCAAGTAAATTGTTTCATTTTCGTAAACTCAATTCATAATTTCAGGTTAATCGATTCATGATGCTAATGACCCGACTTACGATTCGATTATGGGCTGAGTCCACATTTATAAACTAACCTCCCATTTTTATGAGCTTAAATCATGATTTCAGGTCAAATGACTCATGGTTTCAGGTAAGATGACTCATGGTTTCATGAACTAAATCATGAATCGACTCACGACACGATGCGGGATGGAACCCGCATTCATAAGAAAAGCTCTCATTTTCATGAATTGAACTCATGATTCCGGTCGAATGACTCATGATTTCAGGTAATATGACTCATGATTTCATGAACCAAATTAAGATTGGCCATCGGTAGAAAAACCGTAACGCATCAATGCGTTACGGGAAAACAGATCATAAAACAAATCATGAATTCATGAGTCATAATCATGGTGTATTTTCATAACATGAAAACGCAATATATTCATGAAATCATGAGTCAAAGTTATGATTTTCGAGAATGGAATTTTACCCGTGTACAGAATTGTTAGAAATCTAACATTCGCCGGTTGGGTGTTTAAACGGTATTATCACCTGTATGTATGCAATTTTTATTGCATTATGTCACTTTTTATACAAATAAGTGTCATAATGCGATGTAAATTGCATACATTTAGGGCGAACTTGTTGGAAAACATCCATGTACGCCCAGAAAAGTGTAATTTTTACGTCTTTATTATTTACGCGCTGATCACTTTTCATTATTTTTTTCAGCGCGGTAGTTCTCTACGGACACGAGACCTAGACGATGGTCGTGGAGGACCAACGCGCACTGGGAGTTTTCGAAAGGAAAGTTATGCGTACCATCTATGGTGGGGTGCAGATGGCGGACGGTACAGCTGTCTGCGAGTCAGGGAGAACTGCCTAGGGCGTGGTGGGATTTAGCAGTGGGCTCTGCTAAAATCCCTCCCAAAAAACCACAAGTGCCCGTAATCAGACTCTATCAAAGCGACTGTGTGCCGCTTCAAAAGCACAAGCCCAGGGAGTGCCAATTGGCTTGGGGAGTGTCCCTACTTCGGTAGGGTAGCGCGTGAGCTGCTTCGGCAGGGTGTGAGTGATCTGGTTGTGCTGAGGCAGGAGTGTCATAGCGTGTCGCCGCTATTGTCACCTCGAAGCGCAGCAGAAGTCTGAGTATGGACTGCACATGCTGAGGTAGGAGTCGAGGTACCTATCGACACCTCGAGGCATGGCAGTGGAGTGTTAGAGTGAGCACCCGAAAAGGGTCACATGGAGCGAATGGTCTTTGGAGAAGCTGCTTCGGCGGCAGGGTACCAGTGGGTTGTACCCACACACCTACAGTTGTGCACATGTGGTGCATGGGGAGTGTCCCTGCTTCGGCAGGGTAGCGTGTGGTCTGCTTCGGCAGTGGTGTGATTGATCTGCTCGTGCTGAGGCAGGAGTGTCGTAGCGTAATATCTGTAGGCCCAGGCAGTTACCGCTATTGACACCTCGAGGCATGGCAGCGGAGCGCCCGGGAGTGCATCCAAGTAAGACTCAAATGGAGTGAATGGTGTGCGAGCACCCAAGCCAGTCTCGCATGGGACGAGTGCCTGTGTGAGCGATAATGAGCGAGTACGCTTAGTACTGCCATCCCCCCAGAAGTAGTACTGCGAGGTAGTTCCTGGGGAAAACGATGGTGGAGCCCAAGGGAGTTTAGTCGGTATTACCGGTATGGTCGAGTCCGACACTCCAGTACACTTCCGTGTGGTAGTTTGGCAACTACACGTGTACTGGGTTAGTGTGTAAATGCATTCTCCCTTGTAAAAAAAAAACATTGGGGAGGCGAATGAACCACGAGTTGTATCACCTGTTGGGAAAACCATCCATTGTTCACATCACGATAATCAGACGACTGCGCGTAGCCAGTATGTCGAACAGTAATCCGGTGAAAATAGTTCTCGACAACAATCCGACGAGAGCACGAAGGCGAGGTTCACAGCGAGCAAGGTGGATCGATCACGTGGAGAACGATTTGCGGACCCTCCGCAGACTGTGTGATTGGCCAAGTGCAGCCATGGAGAAGACTTATATATACTTATATGCACTGCACAGGCCACTCCGGCCTTAGTCTGGTAATAAAATAAGAAACGTATTACATTCCAAAATTCGTTGTGAAAATTATAAATAAGGTCGTGATTTTGTTTTTAGTCCGCGTAAAAAAATAAATTTAAAAAATACGTAGTTCGGGACCTAAATAAACAACCCCACTCCCCCCTCCATGTGGCTTATCGTGGTCATTTTCCAAACATCCTTCTCCTTCATATACAACCACGTGGTTTCTGGACGGCCTCTTCATAGATTGGACACTATCGCCTTCGTTTCAGTTACGTATTGCTCATTTTATGCAATCAAAGTTTTATTCAGAAAAATGTCGCCGATATGAAAAAAATAATGAATTTCATAATCGAAATATCATGTAAATTCTGTTTTCCTTTTAAATGGTAAATTGGTCATCCTAATAAGTTTTAGGAACAATGCTTTGATTATTTGATCAAACAAATTGGTTATTCATTGAAATTATTTCTAAAGTAATTAACTAAGGCAATTAATTAAACTTGAAAATTCTAAATAATAACAAATCTGAAGCGCATTGTTAAAATATATTTATCATGGTTTCACCATGAAAATCCTACATGCCTTCAAAATCCATATAACACTCAAAGCCAGATATGAACTTTTATTGAACTGGCTGATAATAATTTTTTTATTTTTGTTGTTGACATGTAATCCATGTATTGCAGGAAGAAAAGCATATTTTTTCGAAGTACAAACATAACAACAATAACTGTGAGAGTTGACAACTGTTTCATTATCGGCTTATTTTTGTTGTATCATAGTCATGAAGTGGTTATATCATGGTTATAGGTGGTTCTCAAAACCCAAGTCTAGAGAAGGTTTTATGTTGCATGTTTATGAGACTTGAAGTATATTATAAAACCGTTGGTTCTGAACTAGAACGCATATTAGGTTTTAATGATTGCAATAAAACTGGCCAACTGGCTGTAACATGTTTTATAGAAATCTACAGGAAGACTAGAGGACTGCATGGAAGGTTTTAGATTAGGTTTTGAAGAACGCTATAAAACTCTGATAAACCTCAATTGTTTACTTGGGATCTCTGTGTTATTGATTTTAAGCGTGCCAAAACGATTTCTCCCGAAAATTTTGGTGAGGGCATCCTGTGCTCCTGAGATTGAGTGAGCATTACGAACCTGGTTCTTTACTCTGAAACTGATATTACTTATTTCGACATGCGTACGTCTGTGAAACATTTATCCACGTAATATTTCATGATATCACATTAACTTGTCGCAATGATCATTACATAAATTTTTAAGACATGCAACATAGACAATAAACCCTGAGAAACGTCCAATGGGCTTACATTGCGAGATATGACAGGTTTCTCATAAGATTTTGTCCATCAGTCAAATCCCGCAAATGTGTTTCCATTGCGTTTTGTATTACCCAATTTGCATTACTCTAACATGATTATCTTCATATAATAAACAAACTTTCAGCTTACCTGAGAATATTATACAAACCTCGACAAACATTGTCAATTGAATCCCTGAATCTACCCAAAATATGAAAATCCAGATTAATCCACCAAGTGAATGGTGCCTTTCCTGCGCATTATAAAATATAATGATAAAAACACAATACAGTGATGAGAAAATTATTTTGAGCTTTCAATGTCTTCACTGTCATAAAATGATTTTAGTACAGTCCCATTTAATTCCACCATTTATTGTTCCTTTGAGAGGTGTACTTTGACTCAATAGTAAGGACGTCTTCAGGGTCTGAAGACACTGACGAGACACTGAAGACAGCCTTACTGTTGAGGTTGAAATACGTATCTGTCAAGTACAATACACCCGGAACTCTTTTACACGGTTGGGTTTTAGTTGATTATGACCTATAGTATCAATGAAACTATGAGTTCACTTACGAAAAATTCACAAAAATCAAAGAAAATTCAGGTGGCTAAAAACCTGTGAAAGTTTAGGTAAACTGAAATTAACCGTGTAAAAAAATTCTGGTTGTAAAGTTGTGAAATTAAATGACAATGCAGTGATCGAAGTAGCATTTCAGGAGACAGATTACATACATACTCACACAGCAGATATCACCTCAATTTGTGGAGTTGATACGGTATATAACACTATGGTCCTCCAAACCTTCTATCGAAAATTCTATTTGGGAGTATCCTATAACCTTTCTGTATACTTAGTGTATGCGAAAAAGGCAAAACGTTATCCTTAAAACAGGTGTACCTCAATGTTGGTCACAGTTTATATGTCTACATTTTGTTGTTTTTGACAAGTATATTCTTATTCCGTTGTATAGAAACACAATCAGATCAAATAAAACCCTAAGATTGTGCTAGCTGTCATATTTTGAATAGATCAAATTCAATTCATTACTTATAACCGATCTGCCTTTCGTAACCAAACTATGCAAAGCATTTGTTTTGTTTGGCGTTACTATGAACCTAGTGGTACATATCAAACGATACAATTTGCATCATTTTACATGTTTCGTTGTTCGGTAAGCATCGTTATCGATTTTCGCACTAGGCCTACTATGTCGTCTAATTTAGCAAACTTAAACTTAATCCAGCGTTCATCAAGAATTGAAAAGTTCTGCAACATTGTTCATAAATTTGAGCACGATCTGCAGGCTGTGTATGATAGCAGAGCGTGTTTCTAAACAGTGACTTACAATGGATATGCGTTTGTAGTTCCACGGTGTTTACGTGTCACGATATCGATTTTCAGTGGTCAGTAAATTACTATGAAAAGTCTAATTTAGTTCGTGAAAAGTGTAGATCTGATTTTGTAGAGGCGATACGCAGCATTCTAATAAGAGATGCTGTATAATGACTAGAATGATCGGAAGTGATTTGAGTTACAGTAGTGAAATTCGTGCATGTGAGGGCAAACAAAATCAAGCATCTACATGCTAAACGTGAAAAGATTAAATCCTCCGCAGAACTGTTCCCCGTAGCCACAAAAACTGATAAACTGCGGAGCCAACCATCGATCGAAGCCAAACCATAGTGGCAGGCTGTAGGACAAATGTTTTGAAAAATGGCTGTGGTTGTTTGGTAACCATTTACCATTGCTACCTCGAAGGTGAGGGCCTCACGCATGAATGGAGTACGGGCAATTTGATTTTGTTTGACATTTTTATGTATAACCCTTGCAAAACAGAAATCATGCCGAATTGTTTGCTATTGATTGATACCACGCTACGTTCCCAAACGACAGACGTGGCCAAAATGATTGGCAATATCTTCAATGAGCATGCATTTTATAAATAATAGGAAAGGGTTTGTCAGAGGGATACTATCTAAGTGGTAAACGCGAGAATACTTCTTGTTCTGTTCAGAGGAGTAATTTCATGTATTATTATCAGTAATAAGGTGGTAGGTGTGTTTGTAGTACCTTTGTCACCAATAAAGTACACGTCTAGTTCAATCACGAAGCTTTATAAAGCCTGTTCATCAGAATTATGCAATATTCAAAAAAAAAAAAAAAAACCTCAGCATTTCTTATACCGAAACACAATATCTGGTTTATAGTTCGTGTTTGGCTAATTATGCATGTTAATGGATGTTATAGCAATGACATATTATAGCCAAGGATGTTATCGATCATTTAGTAATTCACGTTAGATCATTTAGTACTGCGTTTTTAATTTCGAAATGTGTTGTATGGTGGACTTCTAGTGCGAAGGTTTTCTACAACTCTGCCTTACGGTTCGTTGTTGGAATTCCACTAGTGACGAAGTTATAGCTATAGTTAAAGTAACTCAGATTAAAGAATAACAAAATTTCAATCATTTAGTTTAAGTTACTGCAAGTAGCGCTATAACTCTATTAATAATTTAATTCTAACAACGAACCATTACGCAGTGTGATAGAAAAACCTTCGCGCTAGAAGTCCACCATAGAACACATTTTGAAATTCAGCTTCTGGAAAGAGTTATTGACAAACTACCATGATTGAACGCAAATTACTAAATGATTGATAACATCCTTGATTATAATTCAAATGAGTTATATAAATCTCATTATAACACCCATTTAGGATTCAGTGGAACTCAATGATGGAACAGCAGTTACATGACTACATTTGTTTAACTAATTTTTGCTATTTTTAGTGAGTCAATAATTTAAACAGATGATAGTTAAAGAATTTCTATTTCATCATTACATATTTCTCAGAAATCTTAAAAAATTCCAATTCGTCCAAATCTACAATGATTTCCATTTAACACTTAAGCCACTAAACCTTGTTTTTATTCTTCGAGAGATTAATACCTAGCGATTTTATTTGGTGAATGTTGATTTGTGAATGAGAAAAGGTATAAAACGTAAATCACGACTAGGTTCTTGAACTCTGTCAGTGATTAGACTGGTCTCAATTCCATGAAAAAAAATGTTAACTACTGTGCAGTAAAATTAAAATTGTACTAATCGAACGAAATTAAACGACATACAAAGTTGAATGATACATACCACAAGATGCATACAGCACCGCTGGAATTGAAATTGGAAATGGTTTTGTTTGTCTACGCTGGCCAGCAACATCAAAAGTAATAAATTATTCTGCGCATACCATAGCTATTACCAAGCTTCCATTCTAGACAGAAATTTGCATAGAAACATTTCCCGAACACAATAAAGCGTTACAACGGGATATAGAAATAGAATAGACACAACAACGATGAGAAGAATATGCAATCAACAAGCACCATTGACATGGAAGGGTGAACGGAAATCCTTGTGTTTCCACTTTCTTAACTCCAGGATTGATTTGAATTTTAATAGTTCTGCAGTTGCGACTAATTATATTGATGAAAAGCGATGAAAGTATAGAATCAATCGATTGCAATTTTGTTTTACACTTGTATTTTTCGTGTAATGTACTATGATTTGTTGTATGCTGCAACTCCTTCTATTCTATCTCAAGCTTCATAGAATGAAACTTGAAAAACATTAAATGGGGTCGGGGTTCAAGTCTCATCGAAGTGAATGCACGCAAAAAATAGTTCTGCGAGTTCATCAACAGTCACGAATTCAGAATACAGTCACGTTTTCTGGAACGTTCTGAAAGCGTGACTGGTTGAATCCATGAGTTAAATCACGGTTATTTTTGGTTCACGAATTGGGTTCACGCTTTTTTTGCGTGCGGTTACCTCAATTCTTCTTCTTCTTATTGGCATTACATCCCACACTGGGACAGAGCCCCTGCAGCTTATTGTTCATAGCACTTCACAGTTATTAACTGCGAGGTTTCTAAGCCAGGTTACCATTTTTGCATTCGTATATCATGAGGCTAATACGATAATGCTACTGGGGGAAGTCGAGACAATTTCCAATCCGAAAATTGCCTGACAGCACCGGGAATCGAACCACCACCCTCAGCATGGTCTTGCTTTTTAGCGCGTCTTCCGCACGGCTAAGGAGGCCCCGTTACCTCAATACATTTATCAAAGGTTACCTCAATACATCCAATACAAAGGCTAAGGTTACCTCAATACATTTATCAAATCAAAATCTTCCACATAATGTACATATTCACATCTGAGTTTTCAGAACATTGTAAATTAATGTCCATGTCGTAATAAACCACCTTTTTGCAATTCTGAGCTCAATCGGCATACCAAACCTATTTCTAGAATGCTAAGGTGACAGGTGTATTTTCCTATATTTGGTCTGAAACCTCATCAAACATCAAATCAAATGGGCCATCATGCAAGTAGCGTTTCAGCTGAATATTTCAGAGATTGATTTCTCACTCAAAGACACAATCCTGGGGGGCAGAGCTGATACTCTCAGTTTGCAAAACTTTGTTTTTTTATTTATATTTTCTCTTTTTTAACAAAAAAATATTCAGTGAGTGCAACTAATAGATGGATATATGAGTTTTCTAAATGTCACTGAGCTTGAGCTTGATTGACTGCTCGTAGTTGCTATTCCATTGAATGAATCAGCTGTTCTTACTCAGGGAACCACGATTTTGCTTGGACTAGCTCACATCTTCAATGTAAATGCTGGTGATCTCATTTGTTGGGTCATACTGGCGCCTGCACGTCAGAATGCAAGTCAATGTATGGAAAGGAAGGAATGATTATGCAATCACTCGCCCACTGCAAGCCGAATATACCTCTGCACTTGCCACGAGTTCATGCGGAATTTGTTGAATGTTTGGGTTAGTTCGAGAGGCAGAGATCCGTCTTGGTTAACGAGCTGTCAATGTGATAGATGAAAGCACTGATGGAATTTCTAATTGGATGTTTGGAAACGCCTTTATAGTTCATTTCCAATTTAGATTACTACTCAAGTTGAAGGTATAGGAATTGAGATGGAAACGGTATGGAAGTCCATTTCAGTTCTAGCGATTGCTGGAACATGAGAAATATAGAAAAGATACAAAGTAGGAGAATGAAACGGACCTGGATTGAACCCACGACCTCCTGCGTATGAGGCAGAAGCAGTAGCCATATATTACCAAGCCCGCATATGGATACCCGAATAGAAAATATAATAGAATTACATTAAAATATCATAAAATTGTAATACATTTTATTGATGAACAATCAATTCTATTGTTCTTCATTACACAATTATTGCCTTATTGTTGTTCAATAAACGATCAATAAAATCTATTGACAGGAAAAAGTTGACAATAGAATTACAATAAATTCTATTGTAATGGCAGTCCGTTACGCTGGATATGGATACTCTGAAGTAGTGCGTAACGGCGTAAATCGGTCTATCTGAGCTCGTACAACACTGAAGCTGACAATATGACGTCCCCACTGAATCCCAGGTGTCAGGCACCCGTGCTGAGGATGAATGGCCTGGGGGTGAACCAATTAGCCAGGCAGTTAACGGAGCCTGTAATGCTGGTAGACACTCTTCGTGTTGCATACAGTAAGATCTACCACACTGTGCTCTAGTTCTAACTATTCGTTAATACTTATCAGTGATGTACGGAGATTATGGAACGACTAATTTGCTTTAGATGGCCATTTTTGCTCCTTTTGGATGGAATCAATGGAGTAAATTGTAAAAAGGAACTTAATCTTAGGCTGGTTTCGAAGCCGACGACATGAATCTCCTGGAGCTTGGAGAGCTGAGCTGAGCGCTGATTAATTAGGAAAAGAAGCGGATACAATTTGGTGGATCTGCTGAACCTCTGACTGATTAGAGCTCTGTGTAAAGGAGATCGGAAATGCCAAACGCAATGAAATCAGATCTCTTACAAAAACGAATTCAGACTCATAAGAAGCAAAATATGTTTGAACTTCAGTACGATGATGGTCAAAATCAGTATTATCCCACTTATTGTTGAGCCAAAACTGATTGAGAGTTGGTATAGCATTTTTCGAAGGTACCTTAATCTAAAGGGCCTTACATTAACTGATAATTATATGAATAAAAATGACTACTTCATTTCAATAGAAATGGAGCAGAAGTACATGCACTAAACAAATGACACGGGTATACTACAAAAGTTCAATGAAATGGACGCAGTGGTTCATCCCGAACATTAAAAAAAAAAAAAAAATTGTAATGGCGAAAATTTGTTCGAGACAAAAACGATTTTTTTTATTGTTACATACAACCCCTATTTTCTAATGTAAAACAGCCATTACAATAGGATTTATGGTGAAACAATATTCTTAATTGTTATTCTATTGTGACAACAATGGAGTTTATTGTAATTACAATCAAATTTATCGTTTGTTACAACAATTTGTATTGTAATTCTATTGACTTTATTCGGGTATATGAGTTTTCTAAATGTCACTTCGATCTGACAAACTGGTGCACGCTGGAGCTACGCGGGTGCGTGCTCAGCAAATACACCGGCGTGTAATACACGCCAGTGTGTTTCTTGTCACGCCTTACGTGTTTAGTGTATCATTTCATAGTTAATTTGAAAACATCTCTACTAACTTAACTCACTGAATGATTTTTATTTAATTGTTAAAAATTGTGAAAGATGAAAAATAAATTTTGTTTTTAATTTGTTTTTGTCCCCATACATTGTCATTATTGCTTAGCTTTTATTCAGGGAAGTCAAATTTCCTAGACCGGTTCGTAATCAAACCCAACCACCTTCAGCATGGTTTTTGCTTTGTAGCCACGCATCTTACCACACGGTTAAGAACCCAACCCACACTCTCACCCCTCCCCCCAACCGGCGGATGTTAGATTTTCTAACAATTCTTTCCTCAAAACCTGTAAAAGAACTGAGATGTGCGAAATTGTTAGATTCATGTAATAGAATCTCAATTTTGTAAACATTTCTGACAATTTTTGTTTGAGAGCTTACATTTTAAGTTTCATTAGGAATTTCCTTATTGTTTTCTCCAGCATTTCCTACAAACACAAAAAAACAAATTTTACAATAATTGTATATAATACATATATAATACATATATAATTGTATACATACATATAATATGTATATATTATGTATTACCTGCATATGCAGATTCTGCAAGGTTCTGACACAAAATATGTAAGCATTTTATAAAGACTAGAGATACTGAATTTAACTAATACCGAAATGTAAGATTTAAATACAATGATTTCTTGCGTAACTGCTTTGATAATCATTGAACGCCGTTGCTGATGAAGCAAGTGTGTAGGAGCCGGACAATATTAAATACCCGGCATATGGCATAACTTTAATGTACTGATCTCAGTGGCGATCTCTCTTCGCTTGTGTGGTCGTTGGGATCTGACGCCAAACTGGCAAACCACAACCCTATTCTGAGCGCGTTGCTGATGAAGCAAGTGTTAGAGCGACAATAAATACTCATCCTACTTGGTTGACATTGTGTACAAAATACATTTGAGAGAGTTAGTTCTGAAAATGTATTGCGAGAGATCGCTGGTACCTGGTGCTGAATTTGGTTTCATCAGTACCCGCTAAGCTGCGTGGACGACAGGTCCTTCGTAGCTTAGTAGGGAAAGCACCTGTCATGCGAACTGGGGTCGTGGGATCAAACCCACCGAGAGGCGGTTACCCTCCCTTTTCCGAACTAAATCTATCATGTGTGCATATGCATAATCAAGTTTCAGACATAGTAAAGATTGAATGTTTATAAGCTTGCAGTGTGCCTCATATGATGGAAGTGAATGTTGTCCAACCTAATTTACGAAGAGCAAATAATAGAGATTGTTTTGTACTGATTCTAATCTTTCTTCGTGTGCTATGAAAATGGAGAATACAATGCTCAATATTCAGTATGACCTTACATAAGCAATATATAATGTTTTAATTGTGTATGGGTCATGAAAGTTATAGAAGAAACGTTTTATAAAACCCATCATATTATTTGCTTTATGAATAATGGTGTTGTAATGGTCGATGAACGTTAGTTTAGATCCAAGATAATTCCTAAATCCCTAACTCTATCAGTTTTCTCTACAACCTGGTTTCCTAATGTAATTGAGAGATTTGATGCTGTTCTTTTCTGCTGAATGATATAAGGTTACATTTTTTACATTTTGCAATAGGCTTTATTACACCATTCGTAGAATGTGCATATTTATTGGAATATGTTGAGGGTCATTTTTATTCCTATTTCCAAAAAAGCTCATGTCATCTGCATAGATTAACACTTTAAGTTTGTCAAGAATGAGGAAATGTCGTTTACATATATTATAGAATAATAGAGGCCCAAATGAGAGCCCTGGGGACACCGGAAGTGGCTTGAATGGGCTTTGATCTATTGTTGTTAAATTTTATAATCAATTGGCGATCAGTTAGTAGGATTCAAGCCATTTGAGTAGTCTCGGCTCAATTCCAGTTTTTTTCAATTTGAATAGAAGCATGGGTATATCTATGCGATCAAATGCTTTACTGAAGTCAGTATAAAGAGCTTCTACATGGTTTCCTTTATCCATTGCATAGTCAACAAATTCAAGAAGATTAGTTGAACTTGAACCTCTTAAAGAAGCCATGCTGTGCGTCGTTTTTTACTTGTTTGAATAATTTTTCTGTTCTATGGCCTCACCAAGTTTTGGAATGCAAGAAATAATGGCTATTCCACGATAATTACGTATTCTGATTTTTCCAGATTTGAAAATGGGTATCAAAGTGAGTTTTTCCATAAATTTGTGAATTTTCCTGATTCTAGTGACATATTAAATAGCCAAAATAATGGAGTGGTTAGTTCCATGCTGGGTTTTCATAAATAGGAGGATTCCATCAGGACCAGGACCTTTCGAAGCATCTAAACTACGTAGGGCCTGCAAAATGTCATGGACGAGTAGATTCATTCCAATATCATTTGAAAAGTCTGGAAAAAATAAATAGTCGCGGTCACGATCATTTTCAGAAAATGTAGAATAAGTTTCCTGGAAAAAATCTGCAAAAGATTACAGTTCTTTCGAGATATCCCCGTTTTCGTCAAGATGCAATTGATGGAAAGTTATTAGATTTCAGTTTGTTTTCGTAATTAAAGAAGTTCTTAGGACCGGACTTTATTTCGCTCTCATTTTGAATTGTAATCTTCAATGCGTTACTGATAGCGTAATTCAATTGATCGCATACGTCAAGTAATATACTAAATTTTCATTACTGTTATGACTTTTAAATTTTATGTGCTTTTTGCTTGCAATTTATTAAATTCTTGATTTGCCGGTTATACCAATTGGGTCTTTATTATTGTTATGACGTCGTTTTCGTTTTAGTGGAGTTTTCTGTGAGATTA
>NW_026943092.1:30173-63776 GCF_024139115.2 Armigeres subalbatus
AGTGACACTCATGTTTTTTTTCTGAGTTCTCTATCCAGATTGGTATCAGAAATCAAGTGGTGTAATCGTTGATTTCAATCAGGGTTAAAAATAACAAAAGCATAAGGATTACTTCACCGTAACTTTGAAGGGACGGAAGTGTTGGTGCGTAGATTCTCAACGAGAAGCCCCAACTCAGCGACACCCTCAAAGGTGCCACGCCGATGGGCATGGGAAGGTATTCGTTGGGTCAAGGAATTGCCTGTAGCCAGCAATATTACCATAATAGATCACCCTAACACACCCACCTAAAGGTGTCCACCCAGCACTACGGTAACGAGAAAATTCTTCAAAGGTAGTGTGTTTTTGCCACGCGACATACATACATTATATTTTGACGATCTAGTCGATTGATCAATATACATTACATAACACTAAGAGTCTTCGGTCTCCCACAAAAGCTTCGAGACAGGCAAAACTAGCGTGAAATATAAGAAAACTTCACTGTACCTTTACGAGAAAGAAAATACAGGAATGTGGATAATAGACATGAGATCTAAATAACTCTGATTTGACTTTTCGCCGAATGTAATTCAAGCGACCGCCCATGTCAGGTCAACCAGTCAAAATAACAAACGACAACTCAACCAGGCCATCTAAAGGGAAATGAAAAACAAAGCAACAGATCAGCACAGGCGCTATTTCACTCCTGGCTGTGGAAAATCTAGATTGAATTTTCTTTTACTGCTGCAATGACAATGGCAAGTGACGGTAACGGTTTTAGGGTGCAGATCGTGGCATGGCTGGTGAATTTCAATGGCAGTGTTCGTAAACAGCATTTTGCGCAGAAAAAGATAAACGGAGATAATAGCTTATTTATTCTTGAATGCTATCTGCCGATCGGAAGTTTAAGTACCAATTTGAAAATTTGAACATAGATCACATGGTTACGGATACACCTTTTGAGCATGGATGAGAGTTTCTAGCTACTCTATGATCGACCTCGTAAAAATATCAATGAGGGAACAATTGAGAAATTGTTTGATAAATGAATCTGCAGAAACTGCATATATTACACAATTTCGAGAAAACAACAAAAACTGTTTTCGAACAAATTAGCAGCGAATCTTTCAATTTCTTCGATACAGATCAATACTTTTTTTTGCAAAACTCAACACCCTGGGGCCCTTTCATTGCAAAAACTGTTAGCAGTACTCCATAATTGCTCGTTTCATACATTACTGAACAAAAAAATCGTACTTTTTGCCATTTTTGGACGAAGAATCAGAATATAAAAATCATATGTTGACCAAAAATGTTACATATGCAGTTTTTCAAACAAACGGTTCAAATATAATCGAAAACGTTGCCAACCACGCGCTTACGTGTCATCGTTGTCATGTGACCTACGTTGCTACCTGAGGCTGAGGAAAAATATGCATGACTACATTTAGCACTGGAAATTAGTGAAAAATAGAACTACAACCTATCAATAAGCAAACGCATGCACTTATTAAAAAACAAACGCTGAGGAAACATAAATATTATATTTACTCAACCTCCGAAAGTCGCATGGTCCTGATTGATGATACACGCAGTCTCGTGCTCGTCCACGCTATGTAAACAAGCATGCTCATTTCTATGGTTTTGTTTTTTTACAACGGGTTAAACTCCGCGCTAAAAACATCATGTAGGTACCAATCAACTATGTCTAGGCATATCACTCGGTGATTTGAATGGTAAGCAATCCTTCGTGGATAGTAATTTTGAGCGTTAAAAGCTTTTCGGGTATGATAAAAGTAAAACTGAAAACATATTCCACGCACTCCATCGTAACTCAAGCTTTTGCCCTGTTTTTACTTCGTATCGTTAAATGGGAAATAATTTGCCTAAAGGCCCTAGCTGTTTCGATTCAATTGAAGTAAATTTCTCTCGTTTATCGTCGAACTCTTCTCGTTGCTTTACGCTGTTTTGCTACACTTTATTTGTTACTGCATCGGAACAGCAAACAAAACATTTATCGCCCGGTGCTTATCAGTCGAAAAAATCTTTCACGAAGGCCGTTTATATTTATGAAACCAAAAATGTTTTCGTTATTGAATATCGAGAGCGCCGTGAGCATTGCTATGACGAATGGAAGATAGTACAAAAACAAACTTCACTTTCTTCTTCGGAAGCCGGCCGGGTTATAGCCGTATAAAATTTCAGACGCGATTGTAACCATGTGGAAAAATGCAGCTACGATATTATGGCTGTCCCAAATCGTGGTACGCTTTCCAACACAGAGTCTGGCTTGTTGATTTCGCGATAACAATAACTCAGTGATGAACAAGACTCTACTCTACCTCGGACTAATAGAATAGTTATGCACAACGGCAAAAAATTATTTCCCTATCTCAAAATTTCCTATCTATGCATTATATTTGCCTAATTTTCTTGCTTCAAGTTTCCTTTTCATTGGATTTCTTTGGCATTTTCTTTCCCATTATTTTCCATCTCATAGCTTCTTATTCATACCTTTGTTTCCTTTGCGTTTACTTTTGCATTGCCTTCTCTCTGGCTTTATCTTGCCTTTTCATAGTTTGCTGCTTTACCTTTTACCTTTTCTTCTTTTTTTAGTGATGAATGATTTCTCCCCGAAACTCTTAACAGTAATTAGAGGTTGGGATATGCATTCAAAAGCTTGCATGATAGCATTCAGAGCAGAAGCGATTAATCACAATTAAATCATGATTAATGAATAATGGATTATTTAATCATTATTCATTAATCAAATCATATAAAACATGACCCAATTATTAATAACTAACAGTTAATCATATAGATTTAAATGTTTAATCATTATACATCAATCATATTCATAATTGTTTTGAGCCTAATCATTAGTTATCAAATTTAACATCAAACATCTATCGTATTTATTCATTAATTTTCTTCTTCTTCTTTTTTTCTTCTATTGGCATTACATCCCACACTGGGACAGAGCCGCCTCAGCTTAGTGTTCATTAAGCACTTCCACAGTTATTAACTGCGAGGTTTCTAAGCCAGGTTACCATTTTGCATTCGTATATCATGGGGCTAGCACGATGATACTGTTTATGCCCAGGAAGTCGAGACAATTTCCAATCCGAAAATTCTAGGCCGGCACCGGGAATCGAGCCCAGTCAGCCTCAGCATGGTCTTGCTTTGTAGCCGCGCGTCTTACCGCACGCTAAGGCTTCATTAATCTTTAATCTCAATCATGAAACTTTTCTACCCTTTGAATGGTCTCCAGTTAGCCTTGAGTCCGGCCTAGAACGTTTTCTTGGGAAACATTCTTGCTCTGTGGGCATTGTGTATCTATTGTACTTGCCGTTGCCACACAATATAGATATTCATGCAAATGATTGGATATGGAAAAGCGTTCGATAAATAACTGAGAAAATGCTAATAGAATACTAAGAACATTGGCCGTATGGAGTTTGTGGTGTTCTGCAAAATCATGACTGAGAAGGTGTGCGCAACTGACAAGCAGCATCAACAGAAAACTGCGAGAATTTGTTTAAAATAACGATTCATGATTCGTTTCTGTCATTCATATGAAATAAAATAATATAACTTTTGTTCTATTCTTAGAAAGTTTTTCGATCAAACTAAAAGTTAAAAAATACACGCATGAAAGTGCCCCATTTCTAAATGATCTGGTCTTTATGTCTTATATGATTTTGCAAAAAAAATCTAAACGTTAAATTCATATTCTTTTTCGCGCTAGGGTTCCGCATCACAGAAACAGGGTTTGTTTCAGCTGACGCGTTTTTTTTCGTGTGATTCATAAATTTAAATATTTTTTTGAAGCTTTGTTTGCATGGGTTTGTTATCAGTTAATTTCCAGACATTCCATAAATGTCAAGAAAATTCCAGCAGAATTTATAAAATCGATAGTTTAGTATACCTTTTACAAACTGATATCAATTCCAGATTCCAATTCAAACTGATACAACGTCCAGAGTGTTGGAATCCTGAGACTATTCGATGCCTCTTATTAAAGAATCAGGAGATCTTTTTAAATTTCTATTTTGTTCTTGAAAAGCTTGAGGACTTCAGACAACAAGTAATGTTTATTAAACCTTCCAAATATAATTAAGTTAGACCCAGAAAACTTTCTCCATATTCACACTTATTCAGTTCAGATCGAATTTCATAAAACATAGAAAAATATATGAGAAAAGTAACTAGACAAAACACCGTATGCCAATTATCCATCCAGTGTTTCAGAATATGGTTTTCTGTAACAGGAATCCTTTGAGAAATACAAGGACTCTGCAACTCATTTCATTTTTCTGACTTTTCTAATCGACTTTAGTTGTCGCCATTGTCATTTTCAACTTTTATAACATCCTGGATATTGAGGACGATATTTTCTAAAACAGATTTCTGCAATTCGTGAATAGTACCTAAATATATTCTTAACAAGACAGCTCGGTGGTCTAGGGGCTGTCGCTTCTGCCTTATAAGCAGGATGTCGTGGGTTTCAGGCTCATCCCTTTACTTCTTTGTATTTCTATCTTAGTTCTTTCTGTGTTTCACGTTCTACAAACGATGCCTACTGTTATAACCTTCCACACAATCCCAAAACCCCGTGGCGCCTATGAGAGGTCGTGAGTTCTCTGCATCTTTCTTAAGTAGGTGTCCAACTAAATCCTTCCCTTCCTCAGCATTCGCAAGGATGTGGCCAGGACAAATCTCGACTATTGGAGTAGTGCAGTGCTTCCATCTAGAGATAGTGATTAGTCCCAAATCAATATCTGTGGTAGCGGATGAAAATGATGCTACTATCATACAATAGTCTTGGCTTGTACCACCTACGAATTTGTGCGAATTGCTCAATGCTAATGCTAATGCTAGTACCTAAATATATTCTTAACAACCATGAAACTGAATTGTTGCTTGATTCGTGACTTGCTTTTTATTTTTCAAACTTGCCGTAAACAATTAGATTTATGCACTGTCACTTTTGTAATGCATTGATCGCTTGCATTTCTAAAATAAGAATTTGCCTCGCGGTGAGATGTGCGGCTACGAAGCAAGGTCTTGTTAAAATTGGGCGGGATCGATTACCGGTACGGACTAGGACATTTTAGGTTTGAAAATTTTCTTGATTTTCACTGGGCCAAAATGTATCATTGTGTTAATCTCAAGATGCAGAATGATAATACAGAGCTCAATAACTGAGGAAATCCTCAGTGAATACTAAACTGTGAACTGGCAATTCCAATCGGCAATATCTCAATGCTGTAGTCAGCAAGAAGAAGTAGAAGAAGAAGAGGAAAATGATGCATATGTGGAACAAGATGAAAATGCTTTTCATACATTCTAAAATATTACTTTACTGGTGTCTGTTGTCACCGGAAGGCAACACCTATTCATTGCAGAAAGTCTAATCGCAACGCATCACATTCCACATGTTGAGGCTTTAAAATATGAGGAAATGTTTGTGAAGAGTAATCAGAGAAACAGACGTATCCTATCCACCTACGTATTTTCCCTAAAATATAGGAAACAGACGTCTCACTCAACACATTTTTCATCATTCAACTTTTCAACGATGGATTCAATCTTCCAATCTTCCAAAGTCCACCGATTGCTCTTCCACCGGATTAGCTTCACAGAAAGCAACTAATGATTCAACGTTGTGCTGCCGTGATGATGATTTTGATTGCATTCTTTTCTAAGTCAGTCGTCTGTTTCTCTATGGCCTTCCACTGTAATAATAGTTTAGAGTAAGAAAGCTTAAATGATTTATATCGGGGTTCACTATATATTTGGATTTTCTTTAAAAACCACAAGCGCTCAGCAATGAGCTCCACTTCCTTCAAAGAAACAAGGTTTCAAGATCATCCTGCGCGAAAAAATAGGAGGAATTTGAAGACTTCAGATATTTCTCAAGTATTGCAAACAATTCTTGCTTAGCATTTCAAAAACATTTAACATTTTTTTCATGAATTATTTTTGAGTACTACAATCAAAAGCTTGTTCTTTTGGAAAGTTAAGCGAGTTAAGTTAAGCTCCCCTATCGAACTTAGCAATCAGTAAATTGATCCATGGTGAAAATTAGCAACTCGAATCTACTTCTAGCCCAGGTGATTCGATTCATGCGAAAAGGCAAAGGATTTGGTCAATCGTGGTATCTGTTGCCGGGGGGATCAAGGTTTCATTTCCAATTAACAGGCAGGGTCACTGCTGCGTTTTACCGGATCTTTTAGTGATCGCAACTCTTCACTATTTAACTGAGAAAACGTCATAAATTTTTGCTTATGACGATAAAACTGAACGATTCTTCAAAGTTGTCAAAGTCATGATAAATCTTTGTAGAGATCAAATTGACATCAAAATTACTGAATTTGTACCAGTTTAAATAAAAAGACGAAAAAAATCTCGCTCTAATATTTCTCAGAGCGGGATTACTCAAAAACTTTATTTAGTTCACTTCAACAAAAGTATGTAAGCTAATTAATATGAAAAGTTTAGAAAGGCCTGTATCATGTCTCATGTCCATGGGAATATTTCCTCATGAAGAAAAATCATATAAACCTGTCGGAAACTGTACCGAACTTTTCTGCTGAAAAATGAAGAAAATCCATCTAGCCGTTTTCGAGTTATGCGGATACGAACACAGACCATTTAATTTTTATATATAGAAAAAAGGTGCAGGCTAATGTTAGTCTGGTCTCACTTGTCCTATTGAGAATTAGATCACGGGAGGTTTGAAGACAAACTCAAGAGAATGTTTTTGACCTTCGTTGGAAACTAATTTGGATGAAGTGCGATCTATATTACTAGAAAATTTTAAAATGTGAAAGCCCCGGGTCCGCAGGGCCCTCCTTACTGCGGTAGATGCGCGCTACAAAAAAGACCATGCTGAGGGTGTCTGGGTTCGATTCCGGTCCGTCTGGCATTTTCGGATTGGAAATTGTCTCGACTTCCTGGACATAAAAGTAACATCTACTAGCCTCATGATATACAATGACAAAATGTTAACCTGGCTTAGAAACCTCGCAGTTAATAACTGTGGAAGTGCTTAATGAAACACTAAGCTGCGAGGCGGCTCTCCCCAGTGTGGGGATTTAATGCCAATAAGAAGAAGAAGAAAGCCCCGTGTAATGATGGTATTTTCAATAAATGTTTTTATTTGGCAATCTTGGCAGATAAATGAAAAAACGACAAAATTTCTCCAATTTTAAAGCCGGACAAACAACCAGCTGATGCTTCTAGTTATCGCCCAATCAGTTTGCTTTCTTCAATTAGCAAATTGTTTGAAAAGATTATTTTGAATAAAATGATGGTTCATATTGACAATACATATTCTATTACAATCTCTAGCTACAAAAGCCATCTTTAATACTGGTTACATGATGGAGGTACGTGGAGGATAACTACGAGTTGCATCAGCTTTTGGGAGAAAATCGGAGGACTGCGGTGGGCCGGTCACGTAGCCAGAATGTCAGAGAGTAAACCGGTGAAAATAGTTCTCGGCAACGATCCGACGGGAATAAGAAGGCGAGGTGAACACCGAGTAAGGTGGATCGATCAGGTGAAGGACGATTTGCGGACCCTCCACAGACTGCGGTGTTGGCGAGAGAGAGAGAGAGAGAGAGAGAGAGATGAATTGAAGATGATTCGTTCGCGATTCGCACGACGCTGCACCGTTCGTGACGTTACTCATGGAGTTACTTGATTAAGTTCTAGGCCAAGGCCAAAAATCACATGGAACCAACCATCCATCATTGTTGACATTATTATATGCGTTTTGTACATTATCAACCCATGAGAAAAGCACCTACACTGCAAGGTAGAGGTAGGAAATGTCCTTATCTAAAGATCTGATAACTGCAATCTGAATGGTTTGTTTTATTTATTTATTTTGTTTCCTAGCTTCTCTAGTCTTGTTTCCTTTTCTTACATCTGATATACATCGTCTACAGACACCCATCTTTTCCCATCAACAAAAACTTGATTTTATCGAGGACTGCACAAAAAATGTACTTAAAAAGGTGTTTGCACACATTTCTTTTTTTAGCTTTACGTAGCGTTCTGTGTTAATATTATTCAAACCCATTCCAATGTAAATAGCGATTTTATTCGAAATGAATGAACTCAGCTGCGTGAATGGCGTAGACACTAATAATGGATCATATTGGGTACGTTAGAACGGGAATGGCATTCTATATTCCTTTCGTTTATGTTTCCTACGTGATGTGCTCGAGAACGAACTTAAGTAGATCCGTAAATTTTCGACTACTTAAATTCGACAAGTCACTTGTCTGAACTGAACTCCACGCTTTACCGTAACGGTATATAAGCTAAACGATAGGGCATATTTTATTTTGGAGCTTAAGGCATTTTATCAATCATAGGGTAAATTGTCAAATGCTGGACCCCTAGTAGTAGCGGTATTCCGTATTATTTTGTTTCTTAGGTTCCTTATTGCACTCAACATTATTTCGCATCTAGCAAGTGAACGCCATATTTAAGTTTATTAGTGTTCAAAAGACCGTATTACATTTAGAGTACCGGAATGGTTTACAACCTTCCTACTGAACTATGGGAGTTTTGTGAAATATGATTTGAATATTTTTTTAAATAAACACCAACTGTTTGAACTTGTAGTTCTTGCTAATTGTGGTACTCGATATGTTAACCAAAAACACGTACTTCCCTACGAATTTGTGCGAATTGAAAATTGGGACAGAGGGAAGTGAAATTAGGTTTGATACGTCACTGGTACTACTTCCTGGTGAATAGGTACCCAACAAGGACCTTTTCCTTTCATATCGATTTCCAAGTGATTTAACAGGTTCTGTCGGGGATAATCTGATTTTTTACTTTCTTATAGAAACTGATTAAATGTGAATCTCAACTTTTCCAGCGTTAAGAAATTCCTGTTGGAGCTAATGCTACTGATGTAGCTGACGGTACCTCTTCAGACAGTTCTATGACCTAGATGATTGTTGTTCCGATGTTGGTTGTTGTAGTTCTCATGTTGTACACTCAGAATAGAATGAAGCCAGGAAAGATTTGAAATTAAACGTTTTTGTCATTTCTGAATATTATACCCGGCTTACTATACATTAGTTATTTACTATATTATATATTACTAGGAAAGAAACCCAGCTTTGCCGGTGGTGAAAATGTCATAATGAACTATTTGCAGCACCGCACTCTAGATCAATTTCGATGCGATTGTTTTGTTTTACTCAACAGCTGACCAAAAGTGTATTCTTATGATTTTTACCTTTCCTCGTTAAATTCACCACCTTTTCGTATGTACAAACATTGCGGATCTCAAAACGAATCGATTAGTGAGAAAATCTTGCAAATCGTCAACCGTTATGAGTTAAATCGTCAGGAAGGACACCAAACTCATTTTTATTATATAGATTAGTTATTTACTATACTATAGTTATTTTCTACAAGTGTTTAAATATATTCTTTAATAAACAGCAACTCAAATTTCTAGACAAAAATGTGATATACTGAGTTCAGTTTAAAATGTGTTTGGATGTTTAATGTAAATTATACCTAACCCATTGTAGCAGGGCATCCGGAATTGAAGAATTTTTGCGCGTCATCAGCACTGGATCAACGTGTTTTTTTTCTAAGCAATGGAGGGGAATCTGTAGCAGACATCCTGGTTGTCCAGGAAGTGGGGTTAGGACCACCTCAACAGCAAACGAGGGAGGCAGGACTACATCCCCGACCCGCTAAACCGTTCCTGCCGCAAGCCCATAGTCCCTTCGGTACAACCAGAAAGTAATGCTTCAAAGGGGCCAGTGCACAACGCACCTCGAGGTTAGCTGCGTGTCCTTGCCAGTGTTGGTAAAAACTCGAAATCTCAAAACTCATGGATGATTCAAATCAAGCGTAGTTGAAACGCACCAACTCAGCACTAAAACTCATGGATGAGTTGAATCATCCATTTGAATCATCGTCGAGTTTTCTTTTGTTCTCCTTCGTTAAAAACAGTGAATTGACATTTGTCGCATAAATTATTAGACATTCTTTTATGTATAAGTAATAAATTGAGCAAATTGATTTCAAATGCGTTTTAAAACCAAAATGATTTTTGGCAAATGAGTGAAATGATCGTTTAGCATGAAAAATTCAATGCACATTCCTTCAAAGTCGCAGACGATTTCGTTCCACGGGAGCGCTCTTGATTGAATTGAGTGATTTTACCAACACTGGTCGCACAGCACCGAACATCGTGACTCGCTTTTAGAAGAACACCATGGTATCGTGCCAGTGCATTGCCGGCTTTGGTGGTCTTACCAGCCCTATATTACTGAAAGGTGGGAATGGTCGACTTCCTGCTTCCCTCTGCACGACTGGTATCAAGAATGATGATGCCACGTGCACAAATTGACCTCTCGACAGGGTCTATTCGCCAACACACGAGGGACTTGGCATGGCCGCGCGTCTTACCGCACGGCTAAGGAGGCCCTATTCCATAGGAGGGCCCTAACCTTTAGTATAAATTTTTGAGTGTATGTGTTGAAAATCGGCAGTTATAGAAAATTCTTCAGCTAAAAATCCACTATACAACACATTCCGATATCGACTTTCTTTGATAAGTTATTTGCAAATGACTAAGTGATACGATAATAATAAGTTCAAACCCTAATTTCAATAATGGCCATGATCGAAATTCCAATGATTGTGAGCAAACATAATTCGTCTTGAATTAAAGTAAAGTGATTAACTTTTCTTAGAAACCAGAGCAGGGCGTATGCTTATTATTTTGCTATAATGTTGCTGCCTAGATAAATGAATTCATTCATTGAGTTCTGCTAATCTTATTTTGAAATGGTACAATAATTGATAACTATACATTCCACTACAAAAAATCGAACGAATTTAAATTGTTTCGCATGCTACCAATATCATACAGATGAGACCTACCGTAATGCTGCACCTACACTGTAACCATCGGTCAAATTACTGCCACGCTCTCGATCAGCCGCTTCGATCCTCTGATCTGTGCCGCCCCGCGTAAGACTGCATTCCATCGCTGCAAATTAAAAATAGATCAATTGTACACCATCCAAGACTATTATTAACACAAAATAAATGTTTTTTCTCCATTAGTGATGTATTTTTTTCTTCTTTCGATGAGGCCAGGCAACAATAAGTATGATAATCGGTCGCTCGATCGAACATATGCTGAGTCCAGCTATAAACGTATCGATTCGGAAGGAGCCAGTCTCCGATGAAGAAACATTATGTTGATCTATCGATTTGTTCGTCATCAAAAATTAGCCAACGATCATCCAATTTCCCTCCTATGTAGTTGCTCGCCGCACTATGCCAGAGCGTCATAAAGGGCTGAGCACTGATCTATGTGTGTATCAAGAAAAGCCACGACTGGTTTGTACGGTCAAGTATTTTCTCATTAGATTTATTTGCAGCATTTCTCATGTAATATTGAAAGACAGTGATTCTTGATCGTCTTGCTTTTTGTCAAAAATTTTCATACCTCAACGAATCAAATCCATAGCTTTCGATTAAGCTATTGTGACCTCGAAATAATTACTTACAACGCAAAGATTTAAAATGTTTTGCATTAGAAGTACAATTTATTAGGAACTCTAATGCTATAACGTGTTAGGCATTAAGAATTCCAAAAAATTCCTGAATTTCAGCTTTTCAACGTTGAAAGTATATTAGTAACCAAAAAAACTGATATCTGCATAATTTTATGATTTAAGACAATATTGACGAATTTCTGGATGGCCATGATTATCTATGTCCATGATATCAAAACATGATATTAACTTGTTTGAAATAAGAGTAAAAATAACTAGCGAAAATAACAAAAAAATGCACCGAAATATCATAAAAATATCACGTCTGAAGCAGTAAAGGATGCAGCACATTCTAACCTCATTTTCTTCTTTCAAGGATATATCCAGAAAAGTATTATTTTGTTAAATATGATATCTTGAATTCAGCGAGTTATCTCATGATAATAATACGACCACAGGTCTGGCTTAATGCAGTACGCGTCTTTTGAATACCCGAGTGCATGCAAGACCTCCACTAGCATGGTTGATTCCTCTAAAAATCGAATTAAGCATAAATTAAATTAGTTGGCTTTGAGATTTGGTTTCAGGAACTGTGGACAAAGGATTATGCGGATATGATTTCGTTTTAAATTGATTTTTGTTTTGTTGGATTTTGTTCAGATTGATTTTGTTTTGTTCGAAATTCGATTTTTTCGAAATGTTTACATACTGCAACGGATTTGAATAACTGAATTACTTAAAACGTGGTTTATTTCCATTTTTCGATGATTGATATGAATATGATATTGTAAAATTTAGAAAGTCTACGTAAGCTCAATGGTGAGGGGTTCGGAAAGAGTCTACGAAAGTCTATAGGGGTTTGAAAATGTGAAATTCGGTCTGTGGCTTGTGGACAAGACCCTCAAAATGGGTCTAGAAAAAGCTAGCTAATTGTCTGATAAGTTGAATCAAGGAACAGAACAGCTACCCGACAAGAAATAAGCTCAGCCAACAACTCAATGCTTTTTACAATACATGTGCATATATGGTTTCCGAATTTGTGGTCATAAGGTGATCACTGGACAGTTACTGGGACAACCTCTGGAATCTATGGTACGAAGTGATGTTGTAACGGTATTTTGGCCTCGGATGAAAATTTCACCAACTGCAATCCTTCAACTAGAGCAAAACAATAACGACCAAACCTAATATCAGAAGTCAAACTTGTTACGGTTGCAACAGAGGAAGGCAGGTAATCTCCACAACAGACCAAAGCGTACTCAACCAGACTGTACGGCTTACCTGCTTTTCTTCCGTTGCTAGTCGGCTCGACCAGAACCCAAACTGGAAAATAAATAACAAGTTCGTAGCGCCAACACACTGTGAAGTGTGATGCGAAAATGCCTGTTGAAGCTTTCCTGGTTAGCTCGCTCAGGGCAGGTCTGACGAACATGATTCACTCTCAAGAACTCTACTAAGGAATGAGAATCAGACAGACTAAACCAAGCAAATTGATTGACAGTGGTTTAATCTTGAGCATGGTACTAACAAATTTCTAATGTTTGCTACTTTAGACTACTTGTGTGCGCACACTTCTCTACTAGTACTAGTGAATTAAAAAATGAGATCTCTAACCTGATGGCGACCTGGTCACCTACTACTGCTGTGCTGGCTGATGCGTTCGCTGTAGCTCGCTGGATCATCGACGCCGGAGTACTCCCAGGATGTGGTGGTACTGGGCTGACGGCGTTGCCGACGACTGGCGGGCGTAACCGTGCTTAGCGGCCTCTCGGCGGTTGCCGACGGCTGGTCGAAAGGTCGAAAGGGACAAAAGGTACATCAAGAACAAGTTGATAACAAGTTGGGTGTATTCCAAAAGAATTTATGAAATGCATTTAAGTTCAAGTAGAAATAACATTGCTCATCAATCAAAGTTAAAGAATGAGCAATTTTCATAGAAGGAGGAATTATTATAGAACAATATTATAAATATCTAGATAGTTATGATAGAGATAAAAAAGATTGTTGATAGGAAATGAATAAAACTTGTATTGCGCGAGACAGTTGGTCTATACAGTTGGCTAAAAAATGCTCTTTTATTTTTCACTATTTTTAGCAATTAAATAAAATTCATACGATAAGTGCAAATAAAACATGAATATCTAGGTTTTCTGAATGTCAGTTCGATGTGTCAAAATAGTGCACGCCGCAGCCACGCAGGCACATGCATTGAAAATACACCGGCGTGATGTGCGTCGTGTATTATTTTGACATTTGACATTTAGTGGTACTCTTGAATGAACTTTATTCAATTGTTAAAAATTCTGAAAAACAAAAGAGCAGAGTTTTTGCTAACTATATAGGGCAACTCTGGTGCCTTTCGACCTTTTGACTTATTGATATTTTGTTTCTTTTGACCGTTCCGTTCCGTTCGACGGTTTGTCCTTTCGACCTTTTGTCCCGTTCGACGTTTTGCCCGTTCGACCTTTTGTCCCTTTCGACCTTTTGTCCTTTTCGACCATTTGTCCCTTCGACCCTTTGTCTTTCGACCGAATTGTCCTTTTGACCTTTTGTTTTTCGACCATTTGTCCCTAACCCATTGAATTATCCATCCCATTAAGTCATCGTACATATGCTAACACCGCCAAACGGATGAATTCACAACTAGTCTGTATTTCAGATTGAACGTCTGGATGACCTGAACAACATTGTTGATTATTGTAAGCTTCTATCTCCTTAACATTAAGAGATATTATACTAATAAACGCACAACCTAACTCTGTTTGTACAAAATACAACGCGTGCGTGCTCGTGTTACAAATCTGGGATAATCTTTAAAGAAAATCAAACAATTGAACTTCGCTCAAGCTGCTGTATAAATTGTTTTCCAAAAAAAATAAAACAAAATAAAAATAAAAGTCTACGTAGACTTTTGGTGTACCCGGGTCCCCGTTCGTAGACTAACAGGAGCACTTTAAGCTTTTCAGCCATAGTTTCAGCCATAGTCCCCCTCTGATGTATTGCATTATCCAGGGTTTGCAGAAACTGCTCTCAATATATAACACACACGCTTCGACATGTTGTACAACTTTGGCTCCGTCTCCAGGAAATTAGGTTCGGTTGCAGCAAAGTCGGACCGTCTGTGGGCAAGTTGTACGACTGTTGAACAATACAAGTTGCCCACAGACGGCCGACTTTACTCCGACCGAACCAAATTCCCTGGGGGGCGGAGTCAAAATTGCTGACAGCGATAGCTTGGGCCCTAGCAACGTACACACCAGTCAAAGGTTTGACGAACATTGACTCCGCCCCAAGAAAACGCTGCGGTTGCTGCTTTGTTTGAACGTGTGTGAAGTTGTGAAACCATTTGACAGTTGGCGGCTCGGTTGGAAAAAATGAAAACGGTTTGATTTTTGGTTTGAGTTGTCGGGGGAGAGTCAAGGTCAAGGATCAAACTGCTTGACCGTGTGACGTTCCATAAAGCAACGTACACACCAGTCAAGCAGTTTGACGAACATTGACTCCGCCCCAGATAACGCTTCGGTTGCTGCTTTTTTGAACGTGTGTGAATTGTTCGAACAACCATTTGACAGTTGCGGCTCGGTTGGAAAAATTAAACAGTTTGATTTTTGGTTGAGTTTCGGGGGTGGAGTCAAGGTTCGCCGAACATGTTTGAGCATTTGTAGTGAAGTTGCACAAACCCCTTATATTTTTGTTGGTTGGTGCTCGTTGGCCTTCGGTCGTTCGTGTGGATAGTGTTGGTCGAATAAATTGATTGTTCGTGTCGCTGTTGGTAAAACTTGATGGATGTTTGAATAAACGAGAGGTGGAGTCAATGTTGGTCAAACTGCTTGACCGTGTGTACGTTCCATAAGGAACAAACATAAATGAGAAGCAAAACCTCTTCAAATCATTACAAGTCATGAAAACCAAGTTATCGAACTTGTATCAATTGCGAAAAAAACAGATTCAGATAGGCAGCCCTCCTGTGGGGCGCTTCGTTCTTGCTCATTTTATGTTGGGGATCATATTTTTTCACACAGCTGTGTGAAACAAGTTGTAATGCATAATCATAACTGATATTCCCGTAATAGGCACTTTTTAAAGGAATTGATCATGGAGTAGTGTACCCGAATCAATTCATTATCGTAACACTTGCGGAAAACGTCTCTCACGATACCTGTGTTAGGGTGACCATATGGTATCCTAAAGGAGGACATGTCCTCCTTTTGTATTTTGAGGAAACAATTACCTATGCTAGACGTTCATTTCTGAAGAGTTTTTTCTTGTTATCGCTGAAGAAAATATTACAATAGAGCAATACGTAACTATGTCAGATAATAATCTGTAAAAAGTATTAACAGATGCTTCGACATTTTCTTCATTTCTTAAAACTATTTGCCAGTTGACACTTCCTGTAACTTCTACCTCGAACCTTTTCATAGTTCATTTAAATTGTATTCAAAGACATCCTCATACACACACAATCGTTGGGTCTTTGTTATTCATGAATGAATAACGAGTATTCAATTGCAGTGTGGAACACCTTCATTTTTCCACAATGGATTGATAGATTCTATTTTACAGAAATCTTCATAGATATTTATCAGAAAGAAATTCCAAATAGCAATTTTGATTGTTTTTTTATGATGGTCATTTGGTTCAATCCTAAACTTGCAAAGACTTGTCAAAAGAATTAGTTACACAAAGGTTTCGTTGTCCTGTAACGACTGGCAGTAGGATACATTCGTTTTCTAAATCTAGAATAAAGTCCCAGCATTGCGTTGGTTAAAGTCCCCATAGATTATATGAACTCAATTCGGTGGATCTGGTGGATGTTCTGATGAAGTATTTGTTCAGCTGCACTCAAAAAAAAAGACTATATAGTTGTGCGCTTACAAGCGTGATTTGGTGGGAAATACACAGATGCGAATATGGGCAATTCTCCAGCTATATGGGTTTTTACTCCAGACATACTTTCAAATTCCGCTGAATTTGATTTGTTGTGATGATTTCTGAATGGATAAAGTTTGTTGAGAATAGTTATTAGAACACCACCACTGGACTTTTTCTGGGACGTTAGAAAACCCCCTGTCATCTCCTAACAATATATTAAAGTTACTTCCAAAGCTTCTTCACTCCTAACGCTTTCTATCCCAGTTTGCTCTAGCTGCTGGGAATAATCGAAAGGATGAAGCTTAATAAATTGCTTTAAATATATCCTTTATTTTAGTTGGGCTTTTCATTCGATTTCTGAAATTCTGATAATAAGGAATTATAACTTCAGTCGAATTCTGTTTCATGCGAAGAAGTTTTTTGGAAGCATGACCCGGTCGACGAAATATTTACCTTCTTCTGATGTTTGCATGTAGTGTGTTATCTTCACTTGTTAATGTTACTTCCGGAGAGTGTGTCATTACGATAAAAGAAATTTGGTGGGCTGTAGAATTTATATGCGGCCTCCCTAGTGCGTTGAAGTTGCTGGAGTGCGTTCACTGGAAAGCGCGAACGAACGGTGTGATTAGAAGGTCTGCCAAGGCGTCGTTGCGAGATATTCCTAGATCCTCGTGTACATCCAGGAAAATTTGACGCACAGATTGTAAGCCTGCTGGTAGTCCCTTCAGATGCGGCGATTGCAGTGGCGCTGGTTTTGGTGGTGGTTCCACGAATGCATACAGTGTGGGTGGCTGGTCGTGCAAGTATGACAGGAACATCCGCACAATATCCATAATTTTTTGGGTCCCGTAGTCGTGCTTTTAAAAACGTCGATCACCAGACGCAGCAGATTGCTCTGTGAAGTCTTACTATGGAAGTGGTCGCATTGGGTCCAGCAGAGGAGGTGCCTGATATCCAGCTTGAAGTCGGCTTTCACTGCTGCAAGAAAGCAAAGCATGTTAAGCTGTTGTTGTTGGCTTTGGTGGACTGTTGATAGTTTTCTGGTTGATGCTGTTCTTTTGTGAATAAGTGGTTTCTGCCTCGATATGGGGTTGATAGTTTCACCCTTTCTAAAATTAATTAGTTTTTAGGGACCGAGCAGACCCAGGGAATAGGGATGGTCGGTGATAGAGGGTGGACCGGCAAATTTAACTTTAGCACAGTGTTAGTTCTTTGTCTTTACCCATGTGTCCCTGAGTACAATCTTTTGAAAGTTGCAGTGTGGTTTGTTTGCTACTACGAACGGATTTTGTTGCTTTTTCTGTTTCCTTCCTCGCCTAGCCTTATCAACGGCTTTTTTCTTTGGAGCTTTTGTTTCCTATTCAGCTTCTTGTCGTATGTCGACCAGTCTGGCCTCCAATACCATATTTATTTCCCAGCATCCGCCAACCACTGAAGAAAGGTGTGCTTTTTCGATTGAGCTTCGTTGCTCAACTTTAGTGAATTGCCTCGACGCTCTGGTAAACAGGTTCATGATTGCATTATTGGTCACGTCTTTGCAATCATGCGATTATTGGTCTGGCGTAGGTAAGTGGGTTTAGCTCCTCAATATTACGACGTTTTCTCGTGTAAAGTGATGCGACTCATTATATGTCCATATTACCCCCAGTCCCCTAAGTGCGAGATTTCAATCATCAGGAAATTTGTGCTACACTGGGACTGGGGTCACTTTTTATGCACCTGGATGAAATTGCTTCTTCATAGTAGTCACTTCATTTTATGTTGATGTTTCGTTTCGGGATGTTCTTTCTCCTTATTATAAGACACCTGTGAAGGCGCCGTCACGTTCCGAGACGTGGATAGAACAAAAACTGGATTATCAAAATCTATTGAATACTAGGGAATTTTCGGTATCCACTCGAATTACAAGTAGATTTTTTCGACATCCTCAGATATTAAGTTATAAATTCCCCATGTGACCGTTAAGACAGTCTTTAAATTTTATAAAATATTTGATGATTTCAAGTAATTCACTAGCTTCTAGGAACTCGAGCCCTTGAGAAATATTTCCTGAAATAGCTACGATCTATCGGGTGGGAAATCTTAGGATCGTTCTGAAAATCTTTAAGGGAGTTCAGTCATTATTTAAGGTTTTCCAGTTTTATTTTCTGTATCTTCTAAGATTTCATGTAAACGTAGGTATATTTGTGATTTCTACAGATTCAAATGTCAAACTCTTAGAAGCTTTCAAAATTTTCTTCTCATAGGTTTACACTATCAAATATCAGCATGTATTAAGGCAATCATCATAAACTGCTCTATATTCGCATATTGCTGCGAGTTGTTCTCTCACATTTTTGTTTCTTTTCTCAACTTTTGGAGACGAGCTCGGTAGAAGTTCTATTGACTTACGCTTCTGGCGTATAGATAGGAAATTTGGCGAAGACTTAACTAATTACATCACATAATGTGGAGATAGAGCTACATAATTTTTAAGGGAATCTCGACTGCAGCACTTTTTGGTCATCTATCTTGCCAAGGAGCAATAAAATTCCTTTCCAAAAGCTAACGTTAGGATTCTCGGTCTCTAGGTATAAAGTCAATAACTACACATTAACATTCCTCTCTTTGCTCTAACTGACTTGACTCTCAGGTAGTGAATACAAACCTTTATTCACTTGAGATCATGTGAGCGAATTCCACACACCAGTCATGACCAGTCACGGAGAAGCAACCATTTGACAAGCTATAATCAGTCTTTAGCTTTAAGCTAAGCTAAGCTATATTCTTGTTTAGATATTCATCTTTTGATTCCTTCTCCTGTTAGTCTGTCAATTATTCTTATAAAATTTCATAAATTATCTGAACTTAGCAGAAATAATTACGTACTTCCAGAAAAATGTTCTACAGCCATGGAACAACATAAATCATTAGAAACTTGAAGAGCTTCTTGGAATATCTCTTGAATACATCATTAAGAACTTTTGGTGTGAATGGAATTCTTCATAGACTCCAAGAAGTTTTTCGAAATACTAATCCCCATAATCCCTGAAACGTCCACGTTCACACACTCTGATTAACTGTGAAACGTTTTAATGATATTTTTTAGATCTCGAGATTGAGTAGTATTGACATTATTAGAATCTTTTTAGCAACAGAAGAACAGACACTGGAGGCTCGTACAAAGAATTTTACAAAAAACATTGTAAAGTTCCGCAACGCTGCCTTAACGCAAACTCCTGACATACGAACTTCACTCTGACCAAGCGATGCGTATAAAGCTTACTACACTACGTCAACAAGGCAGGATACAGCATAGTGACAAGCTGGACTGAACACTGTAGTCACCACTAGCCGCTAAAAAAAGCAAAATACGGCAAAATTTTCATCATCATGTTAATATTGGTTACACTACCACCCAGCAACTGGGAAGTAACTGACAAAATGACCAGTACAAAGTTTTACATATACTTTGCGACGTAAAGATGAACTCTGTTTTCTGGTGCTTTTAGTCATCCATATGAGTATTTTCATACACATAATCATGGAGTAGGGATAATGTTTGACTGTTCCACCTGTGTATTTTCATGCAATGTAGGACATGTTCTACCACTCACGGCACTACTAGTAAGGCACCCAAATATAAGTTCCTATAATGGATACTTCGCGTGTTTATTTTTTACAAAATTGTGCAAATCATCTAATTTTACTTTCCATAGCATTTCCAATGCATGTAATCAAATCATAGGACTGTAAGGTAGGTTCTCCCGATGAAATTTCATAGCAAAATGTTTACATTGTGCTGTAATAATGCAAAAATGGCTGGAGGGTTCACTATTGGTTGGGGGTTCACTATTGGTCATTATACGCTACTACCTGATTTTACTTTGATTTTTTTTGTGGGGTCAACTCAATGTTTTGTTAAATTCAAAGGTCAGAAACAGCCAAAAACAATCCGCGTGAAAACTGACCCCAGTGTATTCCAATACTTTATAATATTTTGCATTGTTTTTTATACAGAACAGTAATTAAATCTGTCATCCGCTGATTGGGAGAATGAAAACTTCCAGGTTTTTTTCTATAGAAATTTCACCGGGATTTTCTCAACATTCAAAACGAGATGCTTCCTGTACAATCGCAAATGAGTTTGCTCTTACTTACCCACGTAAGGGCTCGATGAAATTTGAGAATGATTTTACCAACACTGTCCAAAAGTAATTATATTAGTTTAGTAATTACAATAGAATTAGGTTTCAATTAGACCACAAAGGTTCGTTGGAAAACTTGAATAAACAATTGGCGTATATAAAAAAAAAGTATGCGTGCAAAAACAAGACGTTAGTTTACGTGTCAGGAAAACGGGATGAAGGAGACATTTAACGGAAAAACAGGGAATAGATTATCGGTTCCAAGAAGAGCCACTACACAGTCATCAGAGGTGACAATGAGCCTTAGGGTGATGATGGATCATCGCTTTCACTTCTTCTTCTTCTTCTTGGCATACATCCCACGCTGCCGCCTTGAGCGCCCCGCAGCTTAGTGTTCACTTAAGTACCCTACAATTATCAACTGCAAGGTTTCTCAAGCCAAGTTTTAATTTTTGCATTCGTATATCACGAGGTGCTAACACGAGGATACTTTTATGCCCAGGGTGCCGAGGCGATTACCTAATCCGGAAAATTGGCTGAATAAGTACCAGCAGAGTCAAACCCAACTCGCTTTCACTACTTTTATTTAAAGAAAATCATTCAAAAGGTCGCATATCTTCTACTGCTTGTTCTCAAATACAAATACTTTCCTCTGCTGGCTTGACTCTTATCTATCCGGTCGTGCAAATGGCCATTAAGACGCGACGATCTTCATCACACCTTTTCCTGCTATCAGGTGTACCACAGGGCAGCCACCTAAGCGCCGTTAATTTTCCTAGTTTATCTCAACGACGTTCACCAGCTTATAAGATCGATTGCTGTCTCTTTGCCGACGATTTCAAACTTTACTGACCAGCACGACGCTTTCTGATGCCAATGGTCTTCTTTGCAAACTCAGCTTGACGTGTCTTATCGATTGCGGGCAGGATAAACCGCAGTGGTACTTAATGCTGATAAATGTTCAGTGATCTCATTCTCGCTCGACAACGCCCTCGATTGATTTTCTACTGCTACAAAAATTGGAACAACGAATCTTAAAAAGAACGCGTCGTTAAGGATCTGGGCGTACTATTGGATTCAAACCTATCTTCAACGATCATGTCGCATTCCATTGTCCTCCAAAGCTTCTAAAGATGCTTGGTTTCATTTTCCGCATATCAAAGAACTTCAGAATATCTATATTGTTTGAAAGCACTGTATTGTTCCTTTGGTAAGATCGATTCTAGAATTCTCTCTTCTGTTGTTTGGGCAACCGTTTACTGCCAAAACAGTATATTGCGTATCGAGGGCAATCTAACGTAAATTTGTTCGTTTCTGCGTTACGCGGTAATTCCACTGGTATGATCCAAAGTCAAACAACCTACCAAGATTACCATGACCGCTGTAAGCTCATTGGATTAGAGTTGTTGAGCGAGTTGCCGGATATATCTGCGCTTTCATTTATTTCCGATCTTCTTCAATCAAGAATTGATTCCCCTACATTTGTTTCATACCTCTTTTAAACTCAGGCGCCTTGTCGATCAGCTTAGGGTTCAGTTTCTTTTTTGTTCCTCCAGGTTGCTCGTTACAAATTATGGACATAACGAGCCATTCACTAGTATGGAGCCGTATCTTCAATCGATGTGCTACTAGAATTTTGACTTTCACCTTCTCGTCCCAATCTTCGGAAAAAGTTTTGCCGAGATACCTGCACGCACTTCTAAATACAACCGACACCCTTTGATGAAATAGTTAGTCAGGATAGACATTACGCGCCTTGCTAATTGTAAAATTGTACAGTCTTAAGAAATACTTGTATCTGTTGGAAGTATTGGAATTTCTGTTGATATAAAAGAAGAGGAAGTTTTGGTGCCCGTTTGAGGGAAGAGGATTTTGCCTCTACTAAGTTGGCTTTTCCCCTGCTCCAAATAAAGAATAAAGAATAAAGAATACATTCGATTCATTTTCCAAGCATTCTTAGTTGTTGCAGCATTGACCTATTGTAATTGTAATTTTATTCATTCAGTTTTAAGTGATCCTGTAGGTACAGACCTCATTTTCAGGACAAGGAAATTTATATAAAAAAAATTATACAAAATGGAAAACTAAATAATTGGAATTACATAGATTTGTTCTATTTTTCTCGAAAGCTTGTCCTAAGCGAACTATTGAGTGCGCGTTGGTGGAGATTTGTTCTTTACCGACAACGGGAGTCGGTTGAGGCTATAGTTCCCTGCGATGAGGGACATTCCTTCCTCATAGATGACGTGTGTCGAATCAAAAGCACGAGCACGTTCCAGTTGCCCGCGTATTCTCCTATTCTCTTCCCATTTGACTCATAGTTATTTTATTTGAAATCCATATACCTACTCTACTTTGCCGTTGCATATTCTTTCATGACGTCTCTTGTGGTTTGACCGATAAACGACAGTATCCCCCGAGGAAAACACAAGCCCCGTGTCGAAACGTTGGTAAATAACATACTCGTTTTACTATAATTAAAAACTGAGTAACCATTTTTTATTAAAATGCATATACCTACTTACTACATTATTTTGGTTAACGGTGAAAATGCTGTTTATTTTCTTCCGATTGAGGTGGAGTTAAACTAGGTCCTTCAGTGGTACTTGGTGTAGTAGTTGAAATAGTAGTTGAAGTTACATCAGGTGATGTAGGTGGATCTCCGGGGCAATGGTGGTGACTGGGTTTCAGCTTAAGCATCGATTGATCCATTGCCGTTAATGTTAACCACCTCGGCCACTATAATTGCCATATGGTTGATAACATCCACATTGATCGGAATATTCGCCAGAGGATTGTTCTGCACTGATTCAGGAAGATCAGTGACCGGAACAGCGGTTCTGTTTTATAATAATTGGGCTTCCAGTTATGCAGGAAAGCACCAGCACGGTGCCGACAAGGCAGACAATGAACTTCATACTGGAATCTCAATTTGTTCGTGAAATTTGGGAAGCGTTCCCACTGACTAGCGCTTTAAGCTATCCACAGCTATCTTTTATATCCAATCGATTCATGATGACATCGAAGTTAGAAGCCAAACTGATAACAGTTGGGGATTATTTTATTTATTCAGAATAACGCCGGAGTGGCTTTTGCAGTATATAAAAGTCACCTCCATTGGCTTCACGACGGCCACCAACCAATAACAGTTAGGGTAGGGAAGATGGGTGAAAATTCACCACCTCAACTATTTTGGCATTTTAATGAACATATGCAAACATAATTATCATAATTATCAAACATCCCCGCATCTAAGAATTTACTTTGTATGTCACATTGATCTCCATCTTAAGACAATTGGGATTTAATGTAAAGTTATATGTAGTATCATGTAAAATTCAAGTTTGTAATATATATTATAGAATAGACCAAGTTGTTTTTTATACTAATTATACAAAATCTTGCAGGCAAGCTAAAAACTGCAAATCGTTAGATTATAATGAAAATATAAGAAATATTTTAAATATTTTCATTACAGTAAACTATACATATGTAAGTAGCTCACTCACAAAAGAACAGCAAAAAAATCTGTAAATAAATAAAGATTTTCCATAATAAAGTGTAAAATTTCCAATTAAGAAATCAGGGTGATGCAAAGTTTTCAGAAATAATAAAGAGATTTCCAAGAGACAGAAAATATAAGCACTTTGAAAAGTTAAAATTACAATTATGAAAGAAGAATTTCCCATAAAGAAATCAAAATTTTCCATTGATAAAAAATACAAAATTTCCACAAATAAATCAATATTACTAATAAAAAATTACAAAATTATCCACAAAACCCCCTCCCCTTAAGAGTTTTTATATTAGTCCTCAGAAAAAAAGGTAAAAACGAAACAAGTGCGTTGAATCATTCAGCTCCACGGGCGAATTTTAGCCCATCCTCACCTACACAGTGATAGAGAACAAATCTATCATCATAGTTTGTCAACCAAGGATTCATTCCGATCCCATGTATCATTTTTTTATAATGAGTAATCTTTTTGTTTCATTAGGAAAGCTCAAGAGGTACGATAAACATGAATCACTTGCCCAAATCAAACGAAAACGATATGTAGCTGTGCATGGGTGCGGTTATACAACCTTGAAGATTAGAACTGTGTTATTATTATGCACTCAAAATGTCCTGATTTCTAGTTAATACGTCTCGCGCTTAGAATCATAAGGGCATAACTGCATTGATCGATTTATCTTCGTCGATGTTTTCTTTTTATTAATGTGGCGAATTGCGGTAGTTTTCCGAAAACTTTATTGTTTGTTGTGATAAAAGTTGATTGCATCTTGCACCAGAATCGACAATCACGGTAGTAGCTTTGAAATAATTGTATTAAGAGAAATCGATCAATACAGTACATGCCACTATAATTCTCAGCGCAAGACGTTTTAGTATTATACACAGTATCTAGAGAAACTTACTTGTCACAAATGGAATACTGACGAATTAACCAAATTTCACATCCAAACTGTGTGACTAATTAACATTTTTTCTGAACACCTTCCTGTGACATTTGAAATCTCTCAAGAAGCCATTTATAATCCAATCAGCTCAACTTTTAATTATCATAGAGCTGATTGGGATTTAGACAGAAACATACATTGATAGCAATGCTGATGTTGATATTCCTTCGGATATCAAATGTGATAATGACAATGTGCTCGTATCTGTGAGCGTCGAAGCCAGAGGCATTGTAATTTACAAATGCTAAGTTAAATTCAACTCCGTTATTACTTAAAAAATATCTTAAAAACTTTAGCCAAAAACTTATGTGAAAGAATTCGTGACTCGCCAAAGTTATACGACGAGATATGTGTTTGGGTTTTACACCAAATAAATTCACTTAACAGTGATACTGCTTTTATCGCATTTGGCCGAGACACCAATCCTTTTGATTTGCACCACCATTTTCTTCATAACTTCTGAACGCATTGACAGATCGTAACCAAATTCAATAAAAATCAACAAGGCTCAAAATCCTCAAAGCTTGCTCAACAGTTAGAGAGTGCCCATTATGCATAAGTACGTTAGGCATAATGGACGTTCGGCATAACGAACGTTAGGCAGAATGTACTTTAGGCATAGGCGAAGTTGAGGAGACTTGCCCCCCTCTGTTTTACCGAGAACCAAAGTAGTTTTGTTCTAGCGTATAATTTAGTATAGATCCTCTAGACAAATAAACGCTATGTGTTGAGTTATACTTTGTTTTGAAACCCGTATTGATTCTACAGGAGTGTTTGTTTGTTTTGAACCTTTCCTAAGATTTTTTTAGAGGCCACGCATTAGGAAATATCACATAAACCCGTCGCAAATGATAATGAGCATATATACTGAAGAAATGAAGAGCCGTTTTTGAAATATGCGGATACGACCACAGATCATTTCATTTTTATTATATAGAAGATAGGATGCTGGGTCATTAGGCCGAAGAAAGAAAGAAGAAGGAAGAAGAAAGAAGAAAAAGAAAGAAGAAATAAGGAAGAAAGAAGAAGAAAGAAGGAAGAAGTAAGAAGGAAAAAGGAAGAAGGAAGAAGAAAGAAGGAAGAAGGAAGAAGAAAGAATGAAGAAGGAACAAGAAAGAAGGAAGAATGAAGAAGAAAGAAAGAAAAGGAAAAAGGAAAAAGGAAGAAGGAAAAAGGAAGGAGGAAGAAGGAAGAAGGAAGAAAGAAGAATGAAGAAGGAAGAAGGAAGAAGGAAGAAGAAAGAAAGAAGCAGGAAGAAGTAGGATGAAGGAAGAAGGAGAAGAAGAAAGAAGAAAGAATAAAGAAGGAAGATGGAAGATGGAAAAAGGGAGTAGAAAGAAGGAAGAAGGAAGAAGGAAGAAGAAAGAAGGGAGAAAATAGAAGGGAGAAAGAAGCAGGCAGAAGGAAGAAAGAAGAAGGAAGAAGAAGGAAAAAGAAAAAAGGAAGAAGAAAGAAGAAAAAAAAGAAGAAAGAAGAAAGAAGGAAGAAAGAAAAAGGAAAAAGGAGGAAGGAAGAAGGAAAAAGGAAGAAGGAAGAAAGAAGAAGAAAGAATGAAGAAAGAAGAAAGAAGAAAGAAGAAGGAAGAAGGAAGAAGGAAGAAGGAAGAATGAAAAAGGAAGAAGGAAGAAGGTAGAAAGAAGAAGGAAGAAGGAGGAAGAAGAAAGAAGGAAGAAGGAAAAAGAAAGAAGTCAGAAGGAAGATGGAAGATGGAAAAGGGAGAAGAAAGAAAGAAGAAGAAAGAAGGAAGAAGGAAGAAGGAAGAGGAAGAAGGAAGATCGAAGAAGGAGGAAGGAAGGAAGAAGAAAGAAGGGATACGGGAGAAAGAAGGAAGAAAACAGCAGAAAGAAAAAGAAGAAGGAAGGGAGACGGGAGAAAGAAGGAAGAAGAGAGAAAGAAGAAAGAAGAAAGAAGAAGGAAGAAGGCAGAAGGAAGAAGAAAGTAGGAAGAAGGAAGAAGAAAGAAGGAAGAAGGAAGAAGGAAGAAGAAAGATGGAAGAAGAAAGAAGAAAGAAGAAAGAAGAAAGAAGAAAGAAGAAAGAAGGAAGAAGAAAAATGGAAGAAGGAAGAGGAAAGAAGTAAGAAAGATGGAGAATGGAAGAAGGAAGAAAGAAGGAAGAAGTAAGAAAGAAGGAAGAAGTAAGAAAGAAAAAGGAAAAAGGAGGAAGGAAGAAGGAAAAAGGAAGAAGGAAGAAAGAAGAAGAAAGAATGAAGAAGGAAAAAAGAAAAAGGAAGAAGGAAGAAGGAAGAAGGAAGAAAGAAGAATGAAGAAGGAAGAAGGTAGAAAGAAGAAGGAAGAAGGAGGAAGAAGGAAGAAGGAAGAAAAAAGAAGAAGGAAGAAAGCAGGAAGATGGAAGATGGAAAAAGGGAGAAGAAATAAAGAAGAAGGAAGAAGGAAGAAAGAAAAAAAAAGAGGAAGAAGGAAGATCGAAGGAGGAGGAAGGAAGGAAGAAGAAAGAAGGGATACGGGAGAAAGAAGGAAGAAAACAACAGAAAAAAAAGAAGAAGGAAGGGAGACGGGAGAAAGAAGGAAGAAGAGAGAAAGAAGAAAGAAGAAAGAAGAAGGAAGAAGGCAGAAGGAAGAAGAAAGTAGGAAGAAGGAAGAAGAAAGAAGGAAGAAGGAAGAAGGAAGAATAAAGAAGGAATAAGGAAAAAGAAAGAAGAAAGAAGAAAGAAGAAAGAAGAAAGAAGAAAGAGGAAAGAAGGAAGAAGAAAGATGGAAGAAGGAAGAGGAAAGAAGTAAGAAAGATGGAGAAAGGAAGAAGGAAGAAAGAAGGAAGAAAGAAGAAGGATGGAGAAAGGAAGAAGGAAGAAAGAAGAAGGAAAGAAGAAGGAAAAAGGTAAAAAAAAGGAAGAAGGAAGAAGGAAAAAGGAAAAAGGAAGAAGGAAGAAGAAAGTAGAAAGAAGGAAGAAGAAAGAAGAAAGTAGGAAGAAGGAAGAAGAAAGAAAGAAGAAGGAAGAAGGAAGAAGAAAGATGTAAAAAGGAAGAAGGAAGAAGAAAGAAGGAAGAAGGAATAAGGAAGAAGGAAGAAGGAAGAAGGAAGAAGGAAATAGGAAATAGGAAAAAGGAAAAAAAGGAAGAAGGAAGAAGGAAAAAGGAAAAAGGAAGAAGGAAGAAGGAGGAAGGAAGAAGGAAGAAGAAAGAAGAAAGAAGAGAGAAGAAAGAAGAAAGTAGAAAGAAGAAAGAAGAAAAAGGTAAGATGAAAGAAGGAAGTAGGAAGAGGGAAGAAGAAAGAAGGAAGAAGAAAGGAGGAAAAAGGAAGAAAGAAGGAAGAAGAAAGAAGGAAGAAGGAAGAAGGAAATAGGAAATAGGAAATAGGAAAAAGGAAAAAGGAAGAAGGAAGAAGGAAGAAGGAAAAAGGAAAAAGGAAGAAGGAAGAAAGAAGAAGGAAGAAGGAAGAAGGAAGAAAAACAAATGAAAGTAAAAAAGAAAGAAGAAGGATGAAGGAACAAGAAAGAAGGAGGAAGAAAGAAGGGAGACGGAAGAAAGAAGGAAGAAAACAGCAGAAAGAAGAAGAAGAAAGAAGGATGAAGCAAGAAAGAAGAAGGAAGAAGGAAGAAGGAAGAAAGAAGAAAGAAGGAAGAAAGAAGAAAAAAAACAGAAGAAAGCAGAAAGAAGAAGGAAGGAGGAAAAAAGAAAAAGGAAAAAGGAAGAAGGAATAACAAAGAAGGAAGAAGGAAGAAAGAAAAAACAGGCAATGAGTAATGTTTTCAACATAACCGCGAGTAGACGTAGGACTTGTATAAACGTAACGTATTTACATTTAACTTCTAACTTTTGGATCTATGGAGTTTGATTATAGTATTGATATTGGAAACGACAACTTCCATGCTGTGTAGAATTATTAGCAATTTGTTTAGCAGTAACCCTACTAAAATAGAAGAGGTACTGCTAATACATCAACAAAAAATTATTTAATGTTTTGATTTCAAACTCGGAGTCTACGTCAAGTTTAATAATACAATTTCTCAGAAAATGAAAAACAAAGAATAAGATAAAGTTTATTTAAATATTCTTCTGGAAATTATTTTTTGCGGAGTTTTTTAAAACATTTACATGTAGTACAGCAAAATTTTCTAATCTAAAATGGATATTAACACTATTGGTGATTGTGCGTCTTTAATTGCTAATGCCTTCTGCAAATAAATGAAAGTAATTATTTCAATTAAATTTTTATTTTCATGAGTGTTGCTGATATTTTTTTGCTGGGGAATTAGAACTGTTATCGTATAATCATGTTTTAATGTACGTGTCGTTTAGTACCAAGCACAACTTAACATATGGTTAGTCTTAGAGGTGAGCCAGCCCAGGGCTGCAAACCTCTATAATAAAGAAATAAAAAAAAAATATGGTTCGTCATATGCCATGCCTCGTACCCATCCCGGGATCATGTGGATTATGAAACCAAACACCTGGATGAGCAGACCAAATCTCTCTAATTTTATTCTTCTTCATCCACCACCGTTGCACTCGCTGCCTCAGCCATCATCGGCCGTGAACTCCGAGCGATGCGATGGACGATTGCATACATCGCAACCGACACCACTGCCTCCGACCATCATCAAGCACAGAATGACAAAAAAAAATGCGTCCACTTTTTTCATGCATATTCGCAGACCCACCGGCAGTTCTATCGCTGGCGACTGCATGCTGTCGCTGTGTAGGTAAACACCGCGAACGAACGAACGAAACGAAATATTTGCGAGCAAAAAGCACGTCAGTACGCGCTGCTGTCACAAATTGTAATGACTCGCACACGGCAGGCGCTGCTTCTTTTATACACAAAGAAAATCTTCCGGTAGACCCGAAGGCCCGACACATACCGCATTCTGATGTCCGTGTTAGGAATGCACCGGATTGGTAACATATGAAATTTTTACTGGCTTTGACAAGAATTGAAATTTTCAATAGCTTATCGTTAATCATCTTAAATTTCAATGAAATAGGCAAAATGGTGGAGAGTGTCCGAGTCGATTGATATATAAATCTCAAAAATCCATCGAAAGATAAAGGCGCTAGTAACGTTCAAAATCTTCCCTTCCAGCGTAACGCTCTCGATTTCCAAAAATTTAAATGACACCCAGTATAGTAAAGAAAGACGTAAGTCCTACGTCAAAAACCCAACTTAATACACCGACTGGTGATACTGCCTTTCTCGCATTTAGCCAAGACACCAACCTTATATGGTGGTAATATGGTTCGAAGCACCATTTTTTCCATAACTTTTAAACGCAACGGTCAATTGTTATCAAATTCAATAGTGATTAACTAGGCTTTGCCCTCTGTCGAACGCAACATGTTGCCAGAAAATCGGTTCACGATTACTATATGAAAACTTGTCTAATGTTTTTCCAAGCTTTTGTGCACACACATACACACGGACAGACGGACATTTGCTCAGCTTGTCGAGCTGAGTCGATTAATATATAACACTATGGGTCTCCGAAGCTTCTATAAAAAGTTCGTTTTCGGAGTGAAATGATAGCCTTTCGGTACAACTTTGTTGTACGAGAAAGGCAAAAAGAAGGAAGAAGGAATAAAGAAGAAAGAAGAAGGGAAAAGGAAGAAGGGGTAAGATGCAGAAAGATTTTTTTTTCACTTCTTACTTCTTTTTGCTAATTCGACCTAATGGCCATTCGGCCTAATGACCTTCGGCCAAATGGCCTTCGGCCTAACGGCCTTCGACCTAATGGCCTGACACCAGAAGATAGATATCATAGAAAGGGGATCAAATCGCCCCACAATCTGTCAAAATTCATATTGAAAAGTGTTCAAGAATACGCACAGCAAATAGGAAAAACTGCGTATTTTGAAGGAAAAATATTTTAAAAACAAGTGAGCACCTTTTTATTTTTATCAAAGGAATTTCTTGGAGAGGGATCAATTCCCCCCAATATTTTTTAAGTTTAAGGTCACTCCTGGCAGAATCCAAGTTTTAAAGTGCTCGCGTTTTCGGGGGCACACCACTCGATACGGAAACAACGCACAACTGTCATTTTTATTTTTTCACGCATGCTTTTCACGCACGCAGCAAAGCTAAATCAACAAAAATGACAGTTGTCCGCCGCCTCCGTATCAAGTGGTGTGCCCCCGAAAACGCGAGCACTTTGAAACTTGGATTCTGTCAGGAGTGACCTTAAGAATAAATTTTAAGTTCGTTTTTTGTAAGCATGCTGACGCAAAAAAAAGCGTTCCCGAATTCGTGAACCAGCAAAAATACACCGTGATTTAATTCATGGATTCGGGAACAACAGTCACGTTTTCCAGAACGTTCCAGAAAACGTGACTGTGTTCCCGAATCCACGACTGTTGTTCCCAAAAAAAAACACCGTGAACTCGTTAGTTCACGAATTCATGAACGCTTTTTTTGCGTGCACTCTAAAAAATCGATTCTGTATCAATAACAATAACAATTTACAGACTGTCACACATCAGTAAAGTTGAAATATATATTGCTTAGACAATCTTTACGAAAACCGCGTAAGTTTAATCATTTTTGGCTGTGATACATCGGAAATGAAAAAAGGGAATCAACGTCCATTATATCTAACGTCTATTATGCTTAACGTATTTATGCATTACGTCCTTATGCCTAACAGGATATAACCAATAATTTTAACCAGGATCTCACCGGTTTACGGTGGCTAAAATAGTGTTTTAAGCGCGTTTATTTAATAATACCTTCATTATGTGATTTAGTGTAATGGCGTCTTCGAGACATTTTATCAGTAAGTCGATGCGCTTCTTTGGAGGTATTCAGCCTTATGATCAATCCCCCTAAAAGTGAGATGGAATTTTTTTTTTTTTTCAATTTACAACATGTAAGGTATATGGCTTTGCAAGAGTTGTAGCAAAAGTTCTCCTGAAAAACTTTGTCGAAGACACCAAACTTGTAATTTCATTACTTTTGGAGATTTATTGCTTTTCATGTCAACAACCTTTGAACTTGTTCGACGTATAAGCAATTAAGCATATATAATCATATGGAGACGCATGGTGCGCTGATTCATGAACTTCTTGTGATTTTGCTTATAGTAGGAAATGTTTTTTGATTAAATATTCCTTACATTCGTTTACAACTCTACAGTTCATTACTTGTACTTTGTTATCCGTTTGAGATTGACTGCCACTGACTAAAAAATCCTATAAAACCATTATATTTTTTTTTTATAAAAATCTTCAAAAGTGACGGAATTACGAACATGGTGAACTCGACAAAGTTTTTCAGGAGAACTTTTGCTACAATATATTCATGAAGAATCAAACCTTATATGTTGTGAAGGGGAAAACATAATTTTTTTGTCTCTCTTTTGGGGGAATTAATCAGTAAGCTCAGTAAGTAAATACCTCTAAAGAAGCGCATTAACTAACTGATAAAATGTCTCGAAGACACCGTTACACTAAATAACATAATAAATGTACTATTTAATAAACGCGCTAAAACACGATTTTCGCCACGGTGATGTGGTAGCTGTCATAAAGTCGTTTGGCATAATGTCATTTGGCACAAAGTTCCTGTGGTATAATGGTCATTTGGCATAAAAGTTGTGTAATTACCGATTTCAAACCTAATGCAATAAATATTGTTGTTGTTTGAGCATCATAAAAGAGATGCTGTTTACATAATAAAAGAGATGCTGTTTACAAAAATATGAATGAAAAAGAATGTTCATAAAAACTATTGCTCAGAAGTACATTTGTGGTCACCGTGAAATTTTTATTTCATTTGCCTTTTCCACATAAAATATTGCCTTTGAATCAGAAACAAGATCGCCCATTCCACAAGACAAATTACGAATGAAGGAAACGCAAATATAGGAATTGTAATGATCAAGTGAAAAAATGTTGTCTATCACATGGAGCACCCAGAGGACCAGTGTTAAATTTTTCGCATTACGTTCGTTCATTACGTAAAAGTTTTCTCCTTACCAGGTCGGGAATCGAACCAACACTACACAGCACATGCGTCTAGACGATATATGACGCCAACCGCACAGCTACGAAGCCCGCCAGTACTTAGCTGAGAAGCGACATATTTTATTCATTTATGACTACAAAACTAACCTTTTATTCAAGGCCGTCTTGAAAGGTTTCTAAAGTGATGATAAATAATTGGATAAGATCATATTTGAGATTGAACAATTACTTTGATTTCCGCCAGTCCAAATAATTGGAATGAAGAAAAAATACACTCTAGTACTTCCCAGAGAGGCATATATCCAGGATTTTATTTGGTTCACTTCAATAAAAGTGAACTACATAACATGAAAGGCTTAGGAATGAACTGTATTATGTCCCATGTCCGAGATACATAGGGTAATTTTCGCAGACCTGGAGAAAATTTCCAAAACCCCTACTTAGTGCCGTAAGTGCCATAAGGTCATGGAGCCAATCATTGCCACATGGATGTTTACTTTGTGGTAGATCCTCTCACGCCAGACGTGTGTCCTGTGAGAAACGATTCAAATAAGTTCAAATGTGCTGAATGTGGGGACAATCATATACCAAATTTCTGGGAATGCCGTTCACGAACAAAAGTTTTGAATTCCAGAAAACTTCACAGGGAAATATCGGTGTGCATAATGTTTTTATTTATTCATTTTCAG
>NW_026943093.1:0-5000 GCF_024139115.2 Armigeres subalbatus
AAAAAATGAACTCCAAATTAGTTGGAATTCCTGCACTTTCACCTCGCTCACTTCACTTTGTCCTGCGGCGCGGTCAATCAACCACTCACTCCGAAGACGGCGCAATGTTCCACAGAGTGCACATAATCGTTCGACGATGTAAACTGCCGACCGATCATTTTTCTTTCCGATCCCGAACTCCCATCATCATTAGGGAGCGCCGTTTTGCAGCGCATTGGTCGCTGCCAAAAATCGATCCCTTTTCCCGCAGCATTACGCCGCTCCCCATGGTCTCCTCGATTGGTTGCCCATCTGGACGCGGTAGGTTAAAATTAGCGCAAAATTTCCCTAACAAATGCGCTAATAACTGAGGGTGTGTGGTATTTTGATTCGTTTTGTTTCCTGATTGCATATGGCACTCTTGGCAAGGACCGGTTGAATCTAGATCAATGGGATCCCAGGTCGGTTCTGAAAAATGAATCACGCGAGGATAATGACGACCATTTTTCCAGAATATAAAATCAATTATAGCTAATGGCAAATGACTCTTTATTGCCAAAAGTGAATTATCAATAAATCATCACCAACCCCCCACAAAATCCCTTTTTTTTCGTGTAATACAAAAATAAATTAATTCGCATACCCTCGCGTTTGAATCAAGACGTTCGTTAAAATTCGCCCCGAGAAAGTGGTCTGGTCAAGCGGGGTGGCGCATAGATCGGGTATGATTTATTTTCCCTGAAGAGGTATTTTGGCTACCGATTCTGAGCGATGAGTTTTGCAGCGATATGTGTTTGAATAGTTGACAAGGTGTGCATTATTGGTGCCAACTCAAGGCTGACTACAGCTGGTCGGTTGTTGCACAGGCGGGGCTCGTCCAGGGAAAGTTCCACAAAATGTCTATCACGATGGACCGCTTCTGTTTTACACGCTGAAAGGTTAATTTGAAGTCAATCGTTCGAAAAATTGCACGCTTCTGAAATGGTGCGGAAGAAACCAATTGCTTTTATGATCCTACTCGAAGATGAAAGAATTTCTTGATTAGAAGTACCAATTCGATGTACGTCGTAAAAAATGTGTATTAAATCAAATGTCTTCTCCTCTTCCTTTTCACCAATCCGACGCTCATCACAATCATTTTGATCGGTTCGGTTCCAATGCCGCGCTCGTCTGCGTTGCCACCATCTCCGATCGCCATCGATCTGGGAATTTTATTTTGGCTTGGAATATCCGATCTTTATAAATATCAATTTTTGAAATAAAACCTGGCACAACATCATGGTGTTCGCTCTGCGGTTGCCCTGCGCGTCCAATAGAAACGACGACCATCAATCGATGTACGACGCCCGAGCATTCAAGATATGGACGAGAAGATCAATCTACCTTCGACACCGTTGCGAGCCATCGGCGAAGAAGGCAAAGCAGCAGCCATCGTCGACTTCCAGGAAAGCTACTCCGCCGTTGAAGGTCGGTTCCCTTTCGCACAGTGCTCCGCTTCTTCGCTTATTGCTTAGTGTGCTTAGTGCTTCCCAAGCCTGATAGCTATCGCCGCTGCCAACTTTTGCAAATTCAAATCGCTACTTTTCGCATGTCAGATCTTCAGCGATCACAACACTTCCGTTTTGCATATCCCCGTAGATCAAACCGGTTACATCTCGGTTCAGGTCGAGGGCAACCCCGCTCCGACGTGGAAGTTCTTCAAGGGCATCACCGAGCTCATCGATGGAGGTCGCTACAAGCATCACACCGATGGCGAAAGCAACACCATCACGCTGTGCATTCGAAAGGTCAAACCGAACGACGAAGGCAAGTATAAGGTCGTGGTTTCCAACCCGCACGGCGAGGATTCGGCCGAGGTGCAGCTGTACGTGTCCGACTCCAGCGGCATGGACTTCCGCGCCATGTTGAAGAAGCGAAAGTATGCCAAGTGGGCCAAGGAGAAGGAAGAGATGGTCATCGACCTGAAGGAGGTTGAAAAGCCGAAGCCGCAGCTGAAGAAAGTGGAACGAGTAGGTGTTTGCTGCCGCAAAACAGGAACAAGGACTGCGGGAAACACTGTGACTAATCCGACGACTCGTTGTCTTTGTTTTGTGTTGTGGTTCTGTGTATTTGTTGATCGTCAACTAAGCTAATGTTTGTGAATTTCAGAAACAAGACACCTTCTCTAGGCCACTGGTGGACATCACTTGCAAGGAAGGCCGCGAAAAGAAGGTCGTTTTCGAATGTGCCTTCACCAAACCGAATGCCAAGGCCAAGTGGATGCTGCGAAAAGACGTAAGTTTAAATCGTTCAATACGTTCCTGCCATAAAAGGTCTAATCTTTCGCTTTCCATTGCACAGGAAATCTTCACCGGTGCCAAGTACAAGTTCAAGAATGAGGGTGATGTGTACACTTGTGTTGTGTTGAATCCCAAGGTTGAAGACAGCGGAAAGTACACAATCGAAATTGCCGGAATCTCCTGCATGGCCTATCTGACCGTTGAGGAAGCAGATCCAGTGTACAAATTCACCAAAACGTTGAAGAAAAACGAGAAGGGCTTCATCACGCACGACACTCATTTGGAGTGCGCCGTTGATAACTCGTTGGCTCCTATCTCCTGGTGGAAGGGCGAAACCAAGCTGGAAAATGATGGCGAAAAGTACGTCATCGGTAAGGACCTGAACGGTACGGTTACTCTAATTATCAAGAACTCCACTTTGGATGATGCCGAAACCTACACTTGTAAGATCGAGAAGCAGACGGACAAAACCGAAACCAAGCTAAAGATCCTGGAGTACAACTACAAGTTCACCAAAGTGCTCAAGAGCCAACAGCTGTTCGTCAAGGATACGGTTACGTTGGCTTGCGAGTTAGACCACGTACTCGGCACGGTTGAATGGTTCAAGGGAGACGAGAAAATCGTGGAAAATGACAAGGTTCAGATCATCAAGGATGGTCGCAAGCACAAGTTGGTGCTGAAGGACGTCGCAAAGACCGACAGTGGCATGTACCGATGTGTTAGCAATGCCGACAAAACCGAAGCAGAAATCTTTGTTAAACGACCAAACAAGTTCATGAAGAAGCTGCAGGATACCACCGGGGACGAAACAACCGAGTGCGTGCTCGAAATGCAAGTTCAAGACGAGGAGGCTGACGTACAGTTCTTCCTCGGCGAAAAGGAAATTGTCAAGAGCGATCGCATCGACATTGTCGCCACCGGTGACGGAACGTGGAAGCTGATCTACAAAAAGCTGGAACTGGATGACGCCGGTGAGATCACCTGCGTCTGTGGACCGCTTACCAGCAAGTGCACATTGAAGGTCAACAAGAAGGAAACGAAACCGAAATTCGAGGTACCACCCAAAGTGGAAACACCGGCCAAGAAGGAGAAGGTCATAGAGGTTCCATTCACGAGTAAGTACCGCAAAACCGCAACAATGGAAACACCACTGCAATATCTCAATTGCCGTCTTATATCTATTGTATTTTTTATTTAGCCGGTGAATCGCGTCAGTCTAAGGTCACCGCTAAGGTGTTCAAAGATGGTAAGCCGGTTTCACCGGCCGAGGTTGATATAGTTGTAGAGAATGACAAGGTCGTGCTCAAGTTCAAAAAGACCGAGTTCAAGGACTCGGGCGAGTTTAAAATTGTGCTGGAAAATGCTACCGGCGCGGAGGAGCATACCACCAATGTTGTATTTCAGGACAAACCGCAACCACCGCAAGACATCGAGTGTACCAACATCTTCCAGACGAGGTGTGTGGTCAAATGGAAGGCCCCCGTCAACGATGGTGGTGCTCCGTTGACCAAGTACGTTCTCGAACGGCAGGATGTATTCAAACGATCCGGCTGGGACAAACTCGAAGATGTGCCCGGGGATCAGACCAAATTTGCCGTTACTGATCTTACGCCTACTCGACACTACAAATTCCGTGTCAAAGCTGTTAACAAAATGGGCGAATCGGACTACTGCAGCATGGAGGAGGACATCATAGCCAAGGACCCATGGAACGAACCAGATCCGCCAAGGGATCTAGTGATCTCCAATTGGGACAAGGAGTTTGTAGATCTCGCTTGGAAGGTGCCCAAGTCGGACGGTGGGGCACCAATTCAGAGCTACATTGTCGAGTACAAACCGTACACGGCTGCCAATTGGAAGCAATTTGAAACTGTTGGTCCCACCCAGCTGACAACAACGCTTCGCAACCTGCCGGTTGGCGAGACCTTCGAGTTCCGCGTGAAGGCCACCAATCAGGGTGGCGAGAGCAAACCAAGCAATAACACCGAACCACTGAAGATCAGGGATCGCTACGTCAAACCCTTCATTGAAGGTGACGGCATCCAGCCGATCACTTTGAAAAAGGGCCAGACCATCCGGTACTATGTACAGTACGGAGGCGAACCGGAACCCGAGGTCGTCTGGGAGAAGGACGACATTCTCATCATTTGCGATTCGGAGAAACGCAAGACAATCGATGTAGAAGCGTACGCTACCACTCTTAACGTTCGACATTCCGTACGTGCCGATTCTGGCACGTACAAGCTGAAGCTCAAGAACAGTAGCGGAGAATTCGTAACGGCAGCTAAGGTGTTGGTGCTGGACGTTCCAACGCAGCCCATTGGTCCGATTAAGATCGAAAAGGCAAGAGCCAACCACGTGGTTATCAGCTGGCAACCACCGGTAGATACGGGAGGTTGCCCACTGACTGGATACCTGCTGGAAAAGATGGACGTCGAGAACGGCACTTGGCTACAGGCCGGCGAATGCGGCCCCGATCAACTCACCTTCGACTTCCAGCATTTACAGAAAGGAAGGAAGTTCGAGTTCCGGGTTAAGGCCTACAACAAGGAGGGTGAATCAACGCCTTTGGAGACGTTGCTTGCGGTAAAAACGGTCAATCCCTATGGTAAGTGCACTGAGCTGTTCGATCAACGTCCATTCAATGATGAAATCTTAAATCTATCTGTGTGCCATCTGTTAGAAACCATTCATTGATATAGTTGTGAGACTAGCTTGCCAGCTTGTCGGACTGTGTGCATA
>NW_026943094.1:0-76846 GCF_024139115.2 Armigeres subalbatus
AAAAAATACACCGCTCACACTTCTCTGGGAATTAACGTCTGCCATTTTTTCGGGAATAATACTTCAGGAAATACCATCCAGTTTTTCCAAAAAATTCAAGAGCACTTTCAGAAATTCCTGTAGAAGCTCTTTCCAAATTTTTTTTCAGGTGTTCCATCGAATACAATAGGAAATTCTATTCTCTCGGTAATTTCTCCGACAAGAATTACTTCTACAAGTTTTGGACAAAATTTTCCTCTTGTGGTTTCCCCAGTTGGCCAAGCGGTAAGGTGCGCGGCTATAAAGCAAGACCATGCTGAGGGTGGCTGGGTTCGATTCCCGGTGCTGGTCTAGGCAATTTTCGGTTTGGAAATTGTCTCGACTTCCCTGGGTATGAAAGTATCATCATGATATACGAATGCGAAAATGGTATTTAACTTGGCTTAGAAACCTCGCGGTTAATAACTGTGGAAGTGCTACATGCTGAAACACTAATTACATGTCCCAGTGGGGGATGTAATGCCAATAATAATAAGAAGAAGAAGGTTTCCCCAGAAAATTCCCCGGAAACTACTTCGCAGATAAATCCAGAAATTCCTTTGGAAATTCAAAAAAGGTAATATGAGAAAATTTCGAACTTTTTTTTCGTTGATTCCTTTACGAGTTCTTTTATGAATTTCTTCAGAAATTCTTTTGGAAATTCCTTTGAGAATTCCTGTGGGAATTCGTTTTAAATTCAAATTAAAATTCGGATATTCCTTTAGCAATTGTTGAAATTGTTTTAGGAATACCTTCGAAAATTACTTTAGAAGAAATCCTTCCTTTAGGAATTCTGTCAGAAATTGATTTAGGAATTTCAACAGGATATGTTTTAGGAAATCCTTCAGAAATTCTTTTGAGAAGTCCTATAATAAATTTTGAGAACTCCTGCAATTGACATTTCTTCGAAAAATTCTCTGGAAAGACCTTTGTAAATTTATCCGGAAATTTCTTGGAAACTTCCTCCAAAGAAATCATGCGGAAATCATCTTAGCCGAAAGTTCCGACAGAAATTATTCCAGAAATTTTGTTGGAAGATTATTTCCGATTTCCGAATTTATTGAAATACTAAAAGAATTTTGAAGAGTTTCTAACGGAGATTTGAAAGGAGTTTCCGGATGAAGTTTCGGATAGAATTTTCAAAGCAATTTCCGAATGATTCCCAAAAGAATTTCTGAAGTGATTTCTTGAAGGAATATCCGAAGGACTCAAGGAATATCTAATTGAATTTACGGAGGAATGTCCGAAGGGATTCCTGGATGAAGATTTGAAGGAATTCTGAAGGATTTCCAAGAATTCTCTCATATTTTTAGAGGGATCTCTTACGGAAATACTGGAAGAATTTTCCCTATAGGAATTCTTGAAGGAAAATTAGGGAACATCTGAAGGAATTTTTAGAAATCCTTCTTTGAATTTTTGAAATAATATCTTAATACTTTCCAAAAAAAAATCTGTATCTATCTTCGATGTACTTTCCTGAGAATTTGTTGAAAGAATCTCTGGAAAAAATTCAAGAAATTCTAGTTCCTTTGGAAATTCCTTTAGGAATTTGTTTGGTAATTCCTGAAAGAAATACCGGCGGATTGCTAAAGGGATTCCTTAAGGAAATACCGGAGGATTTTCCAAAAGGATTCCTAGACAAATTTTGGAAGAAATTTTCGAAAGAATTCGTAAAGGAATTTTGGAAGATGTTTCAAGATTTATTTGCTGAGAATTTTTGAAGAAATTCTTTGAGGAATTTAGTAATGAATCACTGGAAGAATTACTGATGCATTACTTAGAGTAATTTACGATGGAATTCCTGGAGAACTTTTTGAAGGTACAGGTTTACCTCGATTATATGGACCCTCGATTATATGGACTTTTTACCTCGATTATATGGACATTTTTTCGCTCAATTTTTTTTGTGTTTGGGGGTTTTAAAAAGATGTTGAATATTGTAAGTCATATTTTACATTGATTCTATATTTATTATGGTACATTGGGCAAATAAAGGCCCGTAAGGCATGTTGTGATGTTATATATGGAGATGCACTCTGAGTCATATGCTCGATTGACTTGATTGTTTTACCATTTTCGCGTTGGAAAATTTCATTGTATATAATGATAAATATACAATTCTTTAATCTGCAACAGCCACGGCCAGAAAAATAATGCGTATTTTTGGTGATCTCTGCCATACGAAAACGTGAAGTGAATTGTCAGACTGACAGTATGCGGAGCAAGTGATAAGATGAGATTGTCATATTTAGCTGTTAAATCTTTGCTTCCAACCTTTTTCTGCTTTTGGTGCATGGTATAGAAGGACGGATGATGTATTAACATCCAGCAAATCGGACCCACTGAGACTGATTTTTTAGGAATATCCACGAAACTGGAGGAGTTTATTTCAATATGTGATAAATAAAGTTCCAAATGGTTTTCAAACCTGGCATTATTTCTTCTGGGCGAACTTGATAATTTAGAATGTAAACAACTGAAAACTCTTCGAGCAGTCTTTATGTTTAAATAAATGTTATCGAATATCCTGGTATTCACATTTGTTCAGCACAAGGCTTAAGGATTATACTGACGCTCAACGGTAGGAAAAGAAATTTAATATCTTTAGAATGTTCTTGAATGTTTTTGAGGACAACTTTCCCAAAGAACCCATACTTTTTGACGCCATACTTTTTGACGAATAGTGCTGGTTTCCAAGCTTGGCCTAACATTCGCCCTATTTTAAATTAAAATAAGGCCAATTCCAATTCTTCAAACGTGCGGCACTTTTCCGATTTTTTTTATTCTAAAATATGAGTTCTGTGAAATAGTTGAAATTAAATAAGTCAAAGAATTGACTGAGACAATAAAACGAGATACATTTTGTTTTGGGAAATGTCAATTGGTTCTTGTGAAAATGACGCTGGATAGAGCCCCTTATTTACATTGATTTAAATTCTTTTTAAGAATATCAATCAAACGCAACTTTTTGCAAGGAGATCTTTTAAAGACAAGTGTCAGAAAAGTGAGACTGTTTCTACGCGATTTTTGCTTAAGCAAATGCATTTTGGCCATATCTTCTGAGCCCATAGTCCAATCTGGCCAATTTTCAATAGGAGACAATAGGACAAAATTTGCCATCGGTTTCAATTTGCTGCGATCAAAAGAGGACAAGTGTCAGTCCTTCTATATAAAGCCAGTTTTTGAATCTAACATATACCTTTCTCGACCACTCAGTGTTTGCTTTGTTGCTGAAACAGGAAGGCACTGTAGTTAGAATTCGTTAATAAGTATATTAGTGTGCTCACATTGAGCTGGGCGAAGTCTTAATTACTAACGTAATCTTAGAAACTAACGGCTGGAAAAAAGGTTACGTTCTTATAGAAAATCATAATCTACTGAGTTATCATAAAATGAGTCCAAACATGCGGATTAGACTGTAAGGCAATATATGGATATTTTCTTTCAACTTTTAAGAGAGTAATTCTCGCTGAAACCGGGCCACTATTTGCACGAGGTTCTTAAAAATGTTTAAATTTACATTCTTTCGAAAGCTTTCGGCGAGTATATTAAGGATCCGAGTTAAATTCATCAGAATTATGAACCCCTCGTTAGTTATACACGAAATCATTTTTATGGACACCTCGATTTTTGTCAATTCTTGACTTACCAAAACTGTCATAACTCCAACATTTCTCAACCGATCGTAGAGATCAGCATATCGTTGGAAAGAGGAAGAGTGTATCCTCAATTTGCAATAATAAAAATACAAGCAGCCATATTGAATTTGGCCGCCATCTTAGAATTCTTGTTCAAAACCATTTTTCCGCCAAGTTCGCAACCTCCGATTTTGAATATTAATACATCGATGGAAAGCTTAGCTTATATTGTGCATTCTGTCCGAAAATCTCAGGTGTATGTTTTTTCTATCAAAAGTTATATATGATTTCCCAAATTATTTTTTTAAGGGCCATCTGACCAACGAAAATTATTTTTATGGTTAATATGGTAATACGACGTCAGTTCCTTGATTTCATACACTATTCTAAGCCAAATATGTTTCAAAAATCAAAAGCATATCTATAACAGTATTTTATTTGAAGAGCTCAAAAGTTTTGAGCATAACGGTGCCGTATTCAAGTTATTGTATTAAATAATTCAAGAATTTTGGTATTGGTAAATCGTACTTAACTTTTGATAGAAAAAACATACACCTGAGATTTTCGGACACAATGCACAATGCTAAGCTTTCCATCGATGTATTAACCCTTATCCTCCGAACGTACGATTCACCATTTCATATAATCACTAAAAAAATCATAACTTCCGCATTTCTCAACCGATTGTGACAATCAACCCCTCAACAATCGGTTAGATCTTCAGTTTCTGGAAATGGAATAATATTTTGGATTGGCCACTTGGTCCCGGAAATATTCCGAGTGTACTGGGGTTGGTTTTTGGTATCGGTAGGAAAACTTATTTAGCACTCCTATAATAAGTCATCGTGCGACATGTCAAACTCCATGATTTTGCAAAACAAGATCGGTGGAACTCATTTTGGGACTTTTTGGACAAGCTGGACATGCTCCGGAATCTTCCGGAGTCCTGGTCCACCGGAGAAAATGGCCATTTTCGATGAGTTATAAAACCTGGCTTGTGACACGTCAAACTTCACGATTTTGCAATACAAGATCAGTTCATTTTGTGTGTTTATGGACAAGTTGGACGTGTTTCGAAATCTTCCGAAGTCCGCCGGGGAAAATGGCCAATTCAGATCAGATATAAAACCTGGCTTGCGACATGTCAAACTTCATGATTTTGCAAAACAAGATCGATGGAGCTCATTTTGGGGATTTTTGGACAAGCTGGACATGTTCCGGAATCTTCCGGAGTCCTGCTCCATCGTGGAAAATAGCCATTTTCGATCAGTTATAAAACCTGGCTTGCGACATGTCAAACTTCATGATTGTGCAAAACAAGATCGGTGGAACTTATTTTGTTTTTTTTTTGGATAAGCTGGACGTGTTCCGAAATCTTCCTTAGTTCTATTCCACCAGGGAAAATGGCCATTTTCGATCAGTTATAAAAGTTCGCTTGCGACATGTCAAACTTCATAATTTTGCAAAACAAGATCGGTGGAACTCATTTTTGGGGTTTTTGGACAAGATGGACATGTTCCGGAATTCTCCGGAGTCCTGGTCCACCGGGGAAAATATCCATTTTCAATCAGTTATAAAACTTGGCTTGCGACATGTCATACTTCATGATTACGCAAAACAAGATCGATGGAACTCATTTTTGGGATTTTTGGACCAGCTGGACATGTTCCGGAATCTGCCGGAGTCTTGGTCCACCAAGGAAAATGGCCATTTTGGATCAGTTATAAAACCTGACTTGCGACATGTCAAATATCATGATTTTGCAAAACAAAATCGATGGAACTCATTTTGGGAGTCTTCGGACAAGCTGGTCATGTTCCGGATTCTTCCGGAGTCCTGGTCCACTGGAGAAAATGGCAATTATCGATCAGTTATAAAACCTAGTTCGATCATTTATAAAGTATGGTCATTCGCAGCACCTACTTCCAACACAGCCTCCCGTATCGTTCTGATTGATGGACGGCACTTCTCCGACATTATCGACGTCAGGACATATCGTGGCGTAGCATCGACTCTGACCACTGTCTGGTGATGGTGAAACTGCGCACAAAAATAACCGTCATCAACAATGTTCGGTACCGACTACCACCGCGGTACGACCTAGAGCGACTGAAGCAACCTGATGTCGCCACTGCATACGCGCAGCATATGCAAGGAGAAGAAACGCCGCCTGGAAGAAACGGAGTGCGAAGAGATGGAACAGCTGTGCCGTTCTCAAGAAACACGCAAGTTCTATCAGAAGCTCAACGCATCCCGCAAAGATTTCGTGCCGCGAGCCGAAATGTGTCAGGAAGAGGATTAGAGTATCTTGACGCATCTTTACTGTACGGCAAATCCTTCAAAAATGCCGTGAATACCACTGCCGTAATCTGAAAAAGTGACGTATACGACATTTTCCAAAAATGGTGTTAACGAGTACTACTCGTCGAGCTCTTTAACAGAAAAATGGAAAACATGCATGTTGTAAAATGGCTGTTACGTCACTTTTCCAGATTACGGCAGACCAGGTCCCAACGAATCATCTGTTCGTTGAATTCAAGGCGGCATACGACAGTATAGACCGCGTAGAGCTATGGAAAATTATGGACGAGAACAGGTTCCCTGGATAGCTTACCAGACTGATCAAAGCAACGGTGGATGGTGTACAAAACTGTGTGAAGATTTCGGGTGAACACTCCAGTTCGTTTGAATCGCGCCAGGGACTAAGATTGGGGGCAGCAGGGACAGCATGGACCATGTCCAAGGGCTTGACGACCCCTCCCCAGCTGTCTGTGAGTCAGGGAGAACTGCCTAGGGCGTGGTGGGATTTAGCAGATTTAGCATAAAAACCCCAAGTGCCCGTAATCAGACTCTATCAAAGCGACTGTGTGCCGCTTCAAAAGCACAAGCCCAGGGAGTGCCAATTGGCATGGGGAGTGTCCCTACTTCGGTAGGGTAGCGCGTGAGCTGCTTCGGCAGGGAGTGAGTGATCTGGTTGTGCTGAGGCAGGAGTGTCATAGCGTGTCGCCGCTATTGTCACCTCGAAGCGCAGCAGAAGTCTGAGTATGGACTGCACATGCTGAGGTAGGAGTCGAGGTAGCTATCGACACCTCGAGGCATGGCAGTGGAGTGTTAGAGTGAGCACCCGAAAAAGGGTCACATGGAGCGAATGGTCTTTGGAGAAGCTGCTTCGCGGCAGAGTAGCAGTGGGTTGTACCCACACACCTACAGTTGTGCACATGTGGTGCATGGGGAGTGTCCCTGCTTCGGCAGGGTAGCGTGTGGTCTGCTTCGGCAGGGTAGCGTGTGGTCTGCTTCGGCAGTGGTGTGATTGATCTGCTCGTGCTGAGGCAGGAGTGTCGTAGCGTAATATCTGTAGGCCCAGGCAGTTACCGCTATTGACACCTCGAGGCATGGCAGCGGAGCGCCCGGGAGAGCATCCAGTAAGACTCAAATGGAGTGAATGGTGTGCGAGCACCCAAGTCAGTCTCGCATGGGACGGGTGCCTGTGTGAGCGATAATGAGCGAGTACGTTTAGTACTGTCATCCCCCAGAAGTAGTACTGGGAGGTAGTTCCTGGGGGAAACGATGGTGGAGCCCAAGGGAGCTTAGTCGGTATTACCAGTATGGTCGAGTCCGACAATCCAGTACACTTCCGTGTGGTAGTTTGGCAACTACAATGCACGTATACTGGGTTAGTGTGTAAATGCATTCTCCATTGTAAAAAAAAAAAAAAAAAACGGACTAAAACAAGGTGATGGACTTTCGAGGCTTTTGTTAAACATTTCGCTAGAAGGTGTCATGCGGAGAGCCGGGTGTAACAGCCGGGGTACGATTTTCAACAAATCTAGTCAATTTATTTGTTTCGCGGATGACATGGACATTGTTGGCCGAACATTTGCAAAGGTGGCAGAACTGTACACCCGCCTGAAACGTGAAGCAACAAAAGTTGGACTGGTGGTGAATGCGTCAAAGACAAAGTACATGCTTGTGGGCGGAACCGAGCGCGACAGGACCCGCCTGGGAAGCAGTGTTACGATAGACGGGGATACCTTCGAGGTGGTCGAGGAATTCGTCTACCTCGGATCCTTGCTAACGGCCGATAACAATGTCAGTCGTGAAATACGAAGGCGCATCATCTGTGGAAGTCGGGCCTACTACGGGCTCCAGAAGAAACTGCGGTCAAAAAAGATTCGCCACCGAGACGCTAATAAGACCGGTTGTCCTCTACGGACATGAAACATGGACAATGCTCGAGGAGGACTTACAAGCACTCGGAGTATTCGAGATACGGGTGCTTAGGACCATCTTTGGCGGTGTGCAAGAAGACGGTGTGTGGCGGCGAAGAATAAACCATGAGTTCGCCCAGCTCTACGGCGAACCCAGTATCCAGAAGGTAACTAAAGCCGGAAGGGTACGATGGGCAGGACATGTTGCAAGAATGCCGGACAGCAACCCTGCATAGATGGTGTTCGCTTCCGATCCGGCAGGTACGGGGATGCGCTGGTAGCTGGTAGCTGGTAGCGGGGATGCGCTGATAGCTGTCCTATCACGCGCGTGCGACGCTACTATGCCGAGGAAAGCCCTGCCAAGAAATGGCAGACGCCCGGTATACTGGTGGAGTGCCGAAATTGCAGCCCTACGATCAGCCTGCCTCAAGGCTAGACGTAGGACGCAACGAGCCCGCACCGAGGAGGAAAGAGCGGTCCGCCGGGAAGTGTTTCAAGCTGCGAGACTGGCCCTTAACAAGGCCATCAAGAGCAGCAAGAGAACGTGCTTCGACAACCTGTGCGATGGTGCCAATGCGAATCCGTGGGGTGACGCCTATAGGATCGTGATGGCCAAGACCAAAGGGGGCTCTTCACCCCCCGAACGGTCACCGGACCGGTTGGCGAGGATTATCGAAGTACTCTTCCCGTCCCGAGCCACAAGTCCTGGCCTCCTCCTGCGCTGCAAGGCGCTGGGAGTGTGGCCGAAATGGTGGCTCCGGTGACGAACGAAGAGTTACTCGCAGTGGCTAACACCCTTGCGATGAACAAAGCTCCAGGCCCCGATGGAGTTCCAAACAGTGCACTTAAGGCAGCGATCATAGCGAACCCGAACATGTTCAGGCTAGCTATGCAGAGATGCCTGGATGAGCGTTGTTTCCCTGAGAGATGGAAAAGGCAGAAGTTGGTACTGCTGCCGAAGGCCGGGAAGCCTCCGGGTGACCCATCGGCGTACAGACCAATTTGCCTGATCGACACGACGGGTAAACTGCTCGAGAGGATCATCCTCAACAGGCTCACCCCGTACGCAGAGGGTACGGATGGCCTGTCGAGTAACCAGTTTGGTTTTCGGAAGGGTAAGTCCACGGTGGACGCTATCAATTCAGTCCTCAAGACTGCAGAGGTAGCGATCCAACGGAAAAGGCGAGGAATTCGATACTGTGCGTTGGTGACACTGGACGTGAAGAACGCATTCAACAGCGCAAGCTGGGATGCCATCGCGCTCTCGTTACACCGGCTTAGCCTGCCGGTGGGACTGTACCGGATCTTGGAATGCTACTTCCAGAACCGTGTGCTGCTATACGAGACCGATGCCGGTCAGAAAAGTGTTCCTATTACCGCAGGAGTCCCGCAAGGGTCAATCCTGGGCCCGGTACTATGGAACCTGATGTATGACGGGGTTCTGAAGCTAAAGTTCCCTCCTGGTGTGAAGATCGTCGGCTTTGCTTTGATCGTCGGAGTCAATCCCCGAAGTAGAGCTAACCGCAGAACACGCGATCACCACTGTGGCGGACTGAATGAGTGCGAGAGGCCTTGAGCTCGCTCAACATAAGACGGAGGTGGTTATCGTCAGCAACCGTAAGTCGGCACAACATGCAGTTGTGCACGTGGGAGACGTCGCGATCACTTCAAAGCGGAGTCTGAAGATTCTTGGGGTCATCATAGACGACAAGCTTACCTTCGGTAGCCATGTCAAATATGCGTGCAAGAAGGCTTCGACTGCTGTGGCGGCATTATCGAGGATGATGTCTAACAGCTCCAAGGTGTGCGCCAGTAGGCTACTGGCAGGCGTTGCCGCATCTATTCTTAGGTACGGCGGCCCGTCCTGGGCAAAAGCACTGGGGGTAACCAGTTACCTTCAGAAACTGGAGAGCACCTACCGCTTGATGTGTCTCAGGGTGATATCGGCCTACCGAACGGTATCGCGCGACGCATCCTGCGTGATAGCGAGTATGATGCCAGTCGGGCTGGTCATCCGGGAGGATCTTGTAAAAAAAAAAAAAAGGTACGAGACGGCGTGGAGCGCAGCGAGCGAGATGACCAAGTGCAAAACGACTTGGCGAGCTTGGGGCGTATTCGAGGATGGAGAGATGTAGCCTCGAACCGTGTATTGTGGCGTCAAATTGTTGATTCATTGTTATCTGTTTAGCGAAATGTTTAGATGTAAATAAATGAATGAATGAAATTCTGATGATTTTTTCAAGTTTTTGACGATCTCCGTACTGAAACCTGGTATGCGACATGTCGAACTCTATGATTTGGCAAAACAAAGCCAAACTGAGAACATTCTGGGGAATCTGAAATGTTTATCACATACCACGGGATATTCTGGCCACCTAAATACATGGATATGGTCACATTTTTAACCGTTGTGAATCAAAATATGCGATATTTCAAACTTCATTCTTTTCATTGACATGTCGCAAGCCAGGTTTTATAACTGATCGAAAATGGCCATTTTCCCCGGCGGACCAGGACTCCGGAAGATTCTGGAACATGTCCAGCTTGTCCAAAAATCCCCAAAAGGAACTCCACCGATCTCGTTTTGCAAAATCATGAAGTTTGATATGTCGCAAGCCAGGATTTATAACTGATCGAAATTGGCCATTTTCTTTGGTGGATCAGGACTCCGGAAGATTCCGGAACATGTCCAGCTGGTCCAAAAATCCCCTAAATGAGCTTCACCGATCTTATTTTGCAAAATCATGAAGTTTGATATGTCGCAAGCCAGGTTTCATAAGTGATCGAAATTGGCCATTTTCCCCGGTGGACTAGAACTCCGGAAGATTTCGGAACACGTCCAGCTTGTTAAAAAAAAAAACAAAAATGAGTTCCACTGGTCTTGTTTTGCAAAATCATGAAGATTGACATGTCGCAAGCGAACTTTTATAACTGATCGAAAATGGCCATTTTCTTTGGTAAATCAGGACCAGTGACGGGAAATGTCATTTCGATGTGATGAGACTAATTTGCTAATAACTTTTTTCACAAGTCATTTACAATTATGTTTTACATGTAAACATGTAGCCCTCAAAGGACCTGAAAACTTTTTCTAACAGGTAATTTATCGAAACGTGATATTGGCGACGTGAGAGCCGAATTAGTGTCAAATGACATTATTGTCATGACATTCCGTGACAGTTTTTAAATCTAGCTCTCATGACTCAAACTTTGTATTTAGAACAATGATCTGTTCGGCAAAGTTCTAGGACCCTTTAAATACTTCATGTCAACCAAAAATCCGAACTGTAAATGACTTGTGTAAAAGTTATTAGAAAATTAGTAATAGCAATGCCATGACATTTTTTGACATTTCCATCACTGATCAGGACTCCGGATGATTCCGGAACATGTCCAACTTGTCCAAAACCCTCAAAATGAGCTTCTTTTATCTTATTTTGCAAAATCATGAAGTTTGATATGTCGCAAGCCAGGTTTTATATCTGATCGAAATTGGCCATTTTCCTCGGTGGACCAGGACTCCGGAAGATTCCGGAACATGTCCAGCTTGTCCAAAAATCCCCAAAAGGAACTCCACCGATCTCGTTTTGCAAAATCATGAAGTTTGATATGTCGCAAGCCAGGATTTATAACTGATCGAAATTGGCCATTTTCTTTGGTGGATCAGGACTCCGGAAGATTCCGGAACATGTCCAGCTGGTCCAAAAATCCCCTAAATGAGCTTCACCGATCTTATTTTGCAAAATCATGAAGTTTGATATGTCGCAAGCCAGGTTTCATAAGTGATCGAAATTGGCCATTTTCCCCGGTGGACTAGAACTCCGGAAGATTTCGGAACACGTCCAGCTTGTTAAAAAAAACCACCAACAATGAGTTCCACTGGTCTTGTTTTGCCAAATCATGAAGATTGACATGTCGCAAGCGAACTTTTATAACTGATCGAAAATGGCCATTTTCTTTGGTAAATCAGGACCAGTGACGGAAATGTCATTTCGATGTCATGAGACTAATTTGCTAATAACTTTTTCACAAGTCATTTACAATTATGTTTTACATGTAAACATGTAGCCCTCAAAGGACCTGAAAACTTTTTCTAACAGGTAATTTATCGAAACGTGATATTGGCGACGTGAGAGCCGAATTAGTGTCAAATGACATTATTGTCATGACATTCCGTGACAGTTTTTAAATCTAGCTCTCATGACTCAAACTTTGTATTTAGAACAATGATCTGTTCGGCAAAGTTCTAGGACCCTTTAAATACTTCATGTCAACCAAAAAATCCGAACTGTAAATGACTTGTGTAAAAAGTTATTAGAAAATTAGTAATAGCAATGCCATGACATTTTTTTGACATTTCCCATCACTGATCAGGACTCCGGAAGATTCCGGAACATGTCCAGCTTGTCCAAAAATCCCCTAAATGAGCTTCACCGATCTTATTTTGCAAAATCATGAAGTTTGATATGTCGCAAGCCAGGTTTTATAACTGATCGAAAATGGCCATTTTCCCCGGTGAACCAGGACTCCGGAAGATTCCGGAACACGTCCAGCTTGTCCAAAAAAAACCCCAAAATGAGTTCCACTGGTCTTGTTTTGCAAAATCATGAAGTTTGACATGTCGCAAGCGAACTTTTATAACTGATCGAAAATGGCCATTTTCCCCGGTGGACCAGGACTCCGGAAGATTCCGGAACATGTCCAGCTTGTCCAAAAATCCCCAAAATGAGCTCCACCGATCTTGTTTTGCAAAATCATGAAGTTTGACATGTCGCAAGGCAGGTTTTATAACTGATCGAAATTGGCCATTTTCCCCGGTGGTGGACCAGAACTCCGGAAGATTTCGGAACATGTCCAGCTTGTCCAAAAACCGCCAAAATGAGTTCTACCGATTTTGTTTTGCAAAATCATGAAGTTTGATATGTCGCACGTTGACTTATAGAAGTGCTAAAAAAGTGTTCCCACGGGTGCCAAAAAACCAACCCCAGTACAGCCTGGAATATTTCCGGAACCAAGTAGCCAATTTAAAATTTCATCCCATTTCCAGAAACTAGAGATCTGAGCGATTGTTTTGAGGGGTTGATTGTCATAATCGGTTGAGAAATGCGGAAGTTATGATTTTTTTTAGTGATTATATGAAATGGTGAATCGTACGTTCAGAGGATAAGGGTTAAATCAAATATCCTTGGGGCAGTAACAAGCCTGTTGATGTATACTATAATAATAACAATAATAATAAATAAAACACTTAGAGTGGTGAAGGGAGGTGTTGCCGAAGTGTGGCAATCCATTTAATTTTTTTGTATGATTCATACAAAAAGTGTGACATAGAGGGAGGAGGGTTGAAAATGGCCAATTCCTGCGTTACGTAATTAAGGGTCTTCCCCAAGATGATCTTACCATCATCGCAATCAACGCAAACCCCATCCAAATTAACTTTATAGTGTTCGTCGATATGATCGAAATAATCAACGACTGACCTATCACATGGCAAATATTCAACGCATTGAATCATCTGTTTGTGATAGTTGTGAATCCGATTGTGGAACTCCTTATCATCTGATATGTAATTGCCCAGTCCATGCGCAATTTCGTTTCCGAATATTTGGTAAACACTTAGAGAAATTGACTTCAGAAACCTGAACCTTCAGAGTATTCTGTTGTTCACAACTCGTTGTGGTAAGGAGCTATGAGCTTTTGTACGTGTATACGTTGTATGCCCTCTTCAATGGTTTTCTGAACTTCCCATTGTTCCTTTTCTCATCTCCAATCGCCATGTTCTGTGACTAACGAATTATTTCATCATCGGCATCAAAATAAAAACAAGTAAACGATTGCAATCAATGTCTAATAGTGGGAAACCACTTTATTCATATCCGCTTTTCGATAAATGGAATTCCCATATTAACAAATAAGCTTGACTGTATTCGATTGCTATTATTCAACGTCAACGTTCTTATATATAGGAAAGCCTTACTCAGCCTAGCGGTAAGATGCGCGACTCTACGTCAAGACCATGTTGAAGGTGACTGGGTACGATTTTGTGTCCGGTCCAGGAAATTGACAGCTTCTAAATTGTCTCGACTTCCCTGGACAGAGAGTAATCATCGTCAGATGATATACATAGGTATATCATACGAATGCAAATAAAGCAACTTGCCGTAGAAACTTCGCCGTTAATAACTGTGGAGTGCTTAATGTCCCTATGAGGGATGTAATGTCCTAATAAAAAGAAGCTTAAGAAAAAACACATATCTGGTTTATTTATTTTCGGCAACAGCCAGGTTTATTTTTATGCGGTTCGATTTTGGTCGATTTTGAACTCAAGCCGCTATAAAATATTGAGTAGACACCATGAAAGAATCACAAAATTAAAAGAGAATTTAAGCATTGTTTAAAAGTGTACAACGTATAGATCAACCGCGTAAAAAAATACTTAGTAGCTACACTGGATACTGTTTTTTTTACGATTTACATTTTCTCAATTTTCACTCATCCTAAATGTTTAACGCATATTAATTACAATGTGATTTTCTTTGAATTATTTAGGATTTTATAAAACATGTTGCAAAGATTTTGGTGGTAAATTGAAGTCACACGATCAAAATTACTAGCGAAAAAAAAATCGTGTAAAAACAGATTCGTGTGTATACATATCTGTTGATTGGTATACGATTCCTTGTAAGTTTACATGAGATTAGTTATCATTTAGCATTGCACAATTAACCCCATCAATTACAAGTCAAAATGACCGGCTTTAACAATGGAAACGCATTTCATTGATTGCTTATCAGATAATCCAGCCGGAAGTCGTCAATCAACCTTAGCCAAAATCGCCAAAGTACATTCGTATATCACACGCTGAGAGATATCTGCGAATCTTTTTTGCAGGAATTTTCGATTTGCCCTTTTTTCGGTCACGGTGACTGCTAAGTTATCAAACAGATAATCCCTGTGTCTTATCACATTGCTAGAGATTATCACTTTTTATCTGATTTGTTTAAAAGCTTATATGGCTTCGCTGGATAATAAGCCCCCTGGAATTAATTTAGAGAAGTGCGTCGTCGGTAGGTGACCATTTACGATAGAGTCGGCCTAGCAGAAGCGTCTTCGTAGCACAATGTGTAGGCTAACTGTACTAACCTTCCTTGCGGTGGCAGTTTTAATACCTTTCTCGGAGGCCAACCGCTGTATCGGTAGGCCAGACGGTGCATTCATCGCCGATTTCACGGATTGTTCTGCATTTTTCACGTGCATACGACAAACACCAGTGCCTGGACGCTGTCCAGAGGGGTCCACTTCAACGATCAAGGTCAGCTTTGCGATAATCCGTGGAATGTGATCTGCCTGCTTTGCGTTGGTGGGGAAACCGAGGATGTGGAAGCATCCAACGCCGTAACGGAGTTTTTCCCGATCGAGAATGAATGTCGCAAATATACGCTTTGTGTCAACAGGGTCGGATTCCTGAGAGAGTGTTCGGTGGGGCTAATGTTCGATGCTGCAGCACAACGATGTGATCTAGAGGCAAATGTGGACTGTGAAGAAAGTGTTTGCCCGAATAGTGTTAATCCGAGTGTTGCCTCTATGGTGCCAGATCCTAGGGACTGCTCCCAATACTACATTTGCTTCAACAGAGTGGCGAATGGACCACATTCGTGCAACCCTGGGCTACTATTCGATCCAGTGAACAGGCGATGTGATTTAGAAGCCAATGTGGAATGTGAGGTATGTATGTTACAAGTTGAATGGGGTGGGGATGTGTTTCGAAGCGTCAAAGTGAAGAAAATGGGAATTGCTTGCAGAAATGGGATGTAACCATTATTGCTAGTGTAACAGTCATCAATAAACCACGTCTGGTACCATCGCTACGATACTTCAAGTGGATCGTTTATTCTAAGTAGCCTACTCTGGTTGAATCATATTACCTAGCCTACTACATCTCTCCTTTGTTCTAATAATGATGCAAGAATATTTGGATGTGTTTCAATGCCAATTGTACAGTTATATATTGTACAATTACAGAGTTAATGCTGCTTATACTTAGAACCTTGTTTATTAATAACATTTGTCTTTTTAATGATCTCTGATGAACAGTTGTTTATCAGGAAAGTTTCACACTTTGATCTCCTGGAATTTGGGTATCACAATAAAGAAGATAGGTTATATGTACTGAGCCTGTTGAGTGGCATTTTATCATTCGTTGAATAATAAATAAATTAATGTAGACTACATATGAATCTCTCGAAATTTTCAATAATACATAGTATTAATCTGTAAATATCTAACAAATAACATTTCAACTGAAAAAACTTGGGATTTACAAAATAGCATGCAAATAAAAACAACTATTCGCAAGTTTGCTTAAACTTCGGCTCAATATAATGGAAAAAGTCAATTTCAGCACAACGATAATCAAAGAAAGGCCGAGATTTATTATCATTGACATATTTAGATTGATTGAAAACTATGTATTAAATTTCTATTTAGATTCTCAAGAAACTGTTATTGAACAGCGTTGTTATTACATCTCACAAGTCACCTATTACGTATTCCGTGCATGGAAGGTACCTCTTGTTTCAATACGTCGTTTTTAAATTTTAAGTTTGAAACTTACCGGTTTCCAAAATATGCCCGTCGATTTCCAGGTCATTTTTGATTCGAGATATTTAGTTTCAAGCTTCCTAAAGTAGTTCAGTGGGACTGTACTGAGAACCAGTCAAAAGTGTTATCATGACATTCCCTCTTCGTAGATGCAATATCTAGTTTTTCACATGAGGTGGAAGATGGGTCACTAAAGCATGGCTAAATTTATTGGATTATATTTTATATATTTAAAATTAATTGGATTATATTTTAATCCGAACGAGATTAGGATATCTTTATCATTGTTTAGATTTCCTTCATTGTTTAAGAAAAGCTGTAACCATGGCAGCTAATGAAAATTTCCCAACAATTCAATTTCAGTTGCCAAATGGACTGAGAAACATTGGTTCTCCTACATTTGGTCTTTCGACGGACTAGGGTTACACATGAACCCTCTTCGCCGATTCTTTACTTGCGGACTGGAATTCTGCATTCTCTACGCTTCAGTACCAGGTATACGGACTGGATTTTCCCTTCGTTTTCCTGGGTTTGATCTGCGGACTTGAATTCTACATTCCCTTCGCCTGGCTACCAGATATACGGACTAGAATGTTTTCATTCCCTTCGTTTTTCTGGGTTTTAATATGCGGACTGAAATTCTATATTCCCTTCGCCCAAGTACCAGGAGTACGGTCTAGAAAACTTATTCTTTTCGTTATCCTGGTTTTTATTTCAAACTTAATTTCCACAATATAATAAACAAACAGCGATAAAAATAACGTTCAGTGTTTTCATTGCAGTAATATTTTTTAGCATTTTTTTCAGTCACTCAAATTACCTTATCCTTCAACTCTTCTTTTCTTCTGAATTCCTGTAGCCAAAATTTTACTTATTCCAGCAATGATTTTCTTCCCAAATTTGCACTAACAGAAATTTTGACTTCATTCGCTTTTCTTGTAAGAAAAAATTGTCCTCGTCGCCAATGTAACAGTCATCAATAAACCACGTCTGGTACCATCGCTACGCACCAGGCTGCCACCGCCGACTGTTTGGCACGACGCCGCCGCCAACATTTTTGCACCGGCGCGCCGCCATTTAAATTTTTCCACGCCGATTCCGCAGAATTTTCAGTGGAAATTCCGCAAATTCAGTGAAATTTCCGTAGAATTTCCTAATTGATCTCTACAACATCACGTTGACACTAGAGAGAATTTATTTTTTCGTGAAGATACCAATGGTTTTTTTTGAAAAAAACAATGCAATTTTTTATTAAATTTTAAAAACTTTGGAAAATTCGTGAAAACTGAGAAAAGATCGTGTGGAAATTGTGAAGGATTTCCCGTTGAAATCCAAAAAATCTTGTTGAACTTGAATTTTTGAACGGAAAAGGTCGTTCGGCAGAAAGCCATTTGGCTGACGACCACAAGGCTGAAAGTTGTTTAGCCGAATATTTCGTTTGGCTGAAAAAACCATTTGGAAAAATACTATCCAGCCTAAAGTTGTTTTGCTAAAAAAATTTATTTGGTCACAGTTTTTTTTAACTGAAACAATCCGGTTACCAGATTGCTCAATTAGAATATGCGATTTGGCCGAATGGTCGTTTTTCAGAAAGCGTCATTTGGTCAGAAAGTTTCGTTCGGCTGATTTGATTATTTGGGATATTTGCACTACATTAATGGAAGAATCTTTTGAATTTTGCCTAAAAAACTGACCAACTTCCTCAGGAAATGCTTTAAGTTTTTCAGTTACTTTGAAATTTCGAGAATTCTTTGGAATTACCAAGAAGAGCTCAATGGATTTCCCAAAGACAGTAGTTTTGTATTTCAACGTAAAATTCGTCAGATTTTACATGAGAATCTCTTCAGAATTTTCACGAGAAGTTGTTTTAAATTTCTACAAGAAAAGATTCGGAATGAACGCTGAAAGTTCCTGTTGGGTTTCTGTTTTGAGTATTCTTCGGAATTAACACGAAATTTTCAATCTAGATTAATTAGGTCCTTAAATGAAGAACAGATATTCGATATTCTTTCAGAATACAATGAAGCTAATTATTTAAAGCGCGTCAGGTTTTTTTCCGATTCATAAATCAAAAGGGACATTGTTTAATTTGAAATTTAAAAGCAGATGGAAAATGCTTCCACGACATTTTCGGTCTTGTTTCAAACTCATTAGCAAAACACCGAAGGGTACTTCATTCCAACTTTTGACAGTTAATATGTAAGGCTGACGTTTTGGATTGATTCCTTCTGAAATGTTGCATTTTCAGTAAAAGGGGTTGCTTAGCCTAAAATTTTTAAACACAAAAATATATCTTTTTGCGGATTTAGACTATTTACAGAATTTTTATGAGAACAATGCATGCATTTTTGACCTATGCTCCATCGTTTGCAACCATAAACAATGTAACGCTTTGGGGCCAAATTAAGATGGCTAGTTTGACATAATCAACTTCAAAACAGAAAATTCTTCGAAATATTCGCTGGGGACTCTATGAAATTTACACGAAAAATTCTCCGGAATTTCCACGGAAAATTCAACAAAAAAATCTTAAGTTTTCACCGAATATTGCTCGGAGTTTTAAGGGAATTTCTTTGGATTTCCACATAATTTTCTTGGTACAGTCGCCTCTCCACATCTCGATATTGAAGGGACCATCGAGATAGGGAGAGATCGAGGAATGGAAAGAAAATTGGAAGGGGTACTAGATCCAAACATGCTCGTTGCTATGAAAAATGACAACAACACAAATGTCGTTTCCTGTTGTTGATGTGTTTGTTATTGTCCAAAGATGATCTAGATGATAAGGAGAGTAAATCCAGAACAAAATATGATCAGAACACATCGAGATAGAGAAATATCGAGATAGGGAGGTTACCAAGATGTAGAAAGCCCAAATATATGTAGATTGAAGGGACTGATGAAACCATCGGCGATATCGGGAGAGATATCGAGATATAGAACATCGAGATGTAGAGAGTCGACTGTATAGTCCATAAGAAGTCCATAAGAAATTCCATTGGCCGAAAGCGACATTAAACAAAATTCCGTAGTCTCTCTATTTTTCGATACTGCTTTTTACGCCTAAACTCTTATAGCCAAATTCCATTTAGTCGAGCTAAAATGAACGTTTATCTTAAACTATCATTAGGTCGAAAATGGTGTGACCGAAAATGTAATTTGGTCGAAAGGAACATTCGGCCGTACTGGTAATTTGACTGAAACAACTGTTTGCCCTTACAGGTCATTTGGCTGAAAATGCCGTTTGGCCGAAAAAGTCGTTAGACCGCATAGATTATTGGACCAAAACTGCACTTTGGTAATAATGGTCTTTTGGCATGGGACCCTTCTTAGCCGTGCGGTAAGATGCGCGGCTACAAAGCAAGACCATTATATTGAGGGTGGCTGGGTTCGATTCCCGGTGCCGGTCTAGACAGTTTTCGGATTGGAAATTGTCTCGACTTCCCTGGGCATAAAAGTAATCATCGTGTTAGCCTCATGATATACGAATTCAAAAATGGTAACTTAGCTTAGAAACCTCGTAGTAAATAACTGTGGAAGTGCGTAATGAGCACTAAGCTGCGAGGCGGCAATGTCCCAGTGGGGGATGTAATGCCAATGAAGAAGAAGAAGGTCATTTGGCATAAAGATTAAATGTCCATGGGTGTTTTGAATCATTTTAGAAAATGGCGTTTTCTGCGAAAAGTATATTTGATTTTTAAGTTTTTTTTTTGCCAAAAATTCGTTTAGCCGAATAGGACATTTGGCAGAAAATGTCGTTTAGCCGAAAGAATTGTTTTGCATAAAAGACATTTTCGGTCCAAATCTCTTTCTGCCATATGACCATTCCTACCAAACGGTCAAATGATTTATTCGTTCTAACCATTTTTTCGGCCAAATTACCCTTTTCGGCTGTATGTCTCTTTCAGCCAAAATACATTTTCGGACAAACCATTATTGACCTGATAACAGTTTCGGATATACGTTTAATACGGCTTAATAAGATTTGGTTAGATGACTTTTGGCTTTAAGGCTAGTATCGACTCAATAAGTAGAGAGGCTACGAAATTTCGTTCGGTAGTCGTTTGACAAAATGGCTATTTCGACATTTGGTCGAACGGATGGACATTTTCGACCATATTGTCTGTTCAGTAATTATGACAAACGTCCATTTCGGCCAAATGGCATTTTCGGGCTGATGAACAATTCGGCCAAACGACCTGTTAGGGAAAATGACTTTTTCGGCCAAATTACCTGGCCGTATTTTGATTTCAGTCAATGTAATTTCCCAAGAATTTCTTATGGACTATGCACTCATTGTTAGATATCTGCAACATGTTTACGTTTCATTTAGCGAATGTCTTTCTAGACATCAAACGGTTGTCATGTGCAGCGTAATGCAGCTATCATCGATTTTGACATCGTTTTGAAGTTCAGCGGTCCGATAACTGCAAAACTGTTGAAACTATCGAATTGCATTTTAAAAGCATTGCAGTTAAATTACTTGCAGTTATTGAACGTCTACTATACAAAGAATGAGATCTGAGATCTACATTTTGAACAAATATCCGCGGATTCTAAAAAACTTTCCGTTGAAAACTCCTTAGAGTCTCCCACGGATATTCTGAAGCACTTTCTGTTGGCCATGCTAAACTATCCGTCCTTATTATTTTAGACTGAGCAAGCAAATGTTAAAACACTTATTCTACCAGTCGCATTCTTCTACAATTATGAAGAATTTTCTGTGTGAATTTCAGCTTCTGTTGGCAATATGCGAATATTGAATCCGACCACTACCTCGTTGCAGTATGCCTGCGCTCAAAACTCTCGACGGTGTACAACACGCGTCGAAGTCGGACATTGGGCGGCTACAAGACGGTAGACTAGCCCAAGAATACGCGCAGCAGCTGGAAGTGGCACTTCCAACGGAAGAGCAGCTAGGCGCAGCATCTCTTGAAGATGGCTGGAGATATTCGATCCGCCATTGGTAGCACCGCAACCGCTGCACTTGGCACGGTGCCCCGGATCAGAAGAAACGACTGGTATGACGGCGAATGTGAGCAGTTAGTGGAAGAGAAGAATGCAGCATGGGCGAGATGGCTGCAACACCGCACGAGGGCGAACGAGGGCACGATATAAACAGGCGCGGAACAGACAAAACTCGATGTTCCGGAGGAAAAAGCGCCAGCAGGAAGATCGAGACCGTGAAGAAACGGAGCAACTGTACCGCGCTAATAACACACGAAAGTTCTATGAGAAGTCAAACCGTTCACGTAAGGGCCACGTGCCACAGCCCGATATGTGTAAGGACATAAACGTGAACCTTCTTACGAACGAGCGTGAGGTGATCCAAAGATGGCGGCAGCACTACGAAGAACACCTGAATGACGATGTGGCAGACGAAGATGGCGGTATGGTGATGGACCTGGGAGAACGCGCGCAGGACATAATTCTACCGGCTCCGGATCTCCAGGAAATCCAGGAGGAGATTGGCCGGCTCAAGAACAACAAAGCCCCTGGGGTTGACCAACTACCAGGAGAGCTATTTAAACACGGTGGTGAGGCACTGGCTAGAGCGCTGCACTGGGTCATTACCAAGATCTGGGAGGAGGAAGTTTTGCCGCAGGAGTGGATGGAAGGTGTCGTGTGTCCCATCTACAAAAAGGGCGATAAGCTGGATTGTAGCAACTACCGCGCAATCACATTGCTGAACGCCGCCTACAAGGTACTCTCCCAAATTTTATGCCGTCGACTAGTACCAACTGCAAGGGAGTTCGTGGGGCAGTACCAGGCGGGTTTTATGGGCGAACGCTCCACCACGGACCACGTGTTTGCCATTCGCCAAGTACTGCAGAAATGCCGCGAATACAACGTGCCCACACATCATCTATTCATCGACTTCAAAGCCGCATATGATACAATCGATCGGGACCAGCTATGGCAGCTAATGCACGAACACGGTTTTCCGGATAAACTGACACGGTTGATCAAAGCGACGATGGATCGGGTGATGTGCGTATATATTATGGCACGTAGATATTATGGCACGTAACTTTGAGAAGATGGAGGAAGCCTACATCAGACTGAAGAGGGAAGCTAAGCGGATCGGACTAGTCATCAACACGTCGAAGACGAAGTACATGATAGGAAGCGGTTCAAGAGAAGACAATGTGAGCCACCCACCACGAGTTTGCATCGGTGGTGACGAAATCGAGGTGGTAGAAGAATTTGTGTACTTGGGCTCACTGGTGACTGCCGAAAATGACACCAGCAGAGAAATTCGGAGACGCATAGTGGCTGGAAATCGTACGTACTTTGGACTCCGCAAGACGCTCCGATCGAATAGAGTTCGCCGCCGTACCAAACTGACAATCTACAAAACGCTAATTAGACCGGTAGTCCTCTACGGACACGAGACCTGGACGATGCTCGTGGAGGACCAACGCGCACTTCGAAAGGAAAGTGCTGCGTACCATCTATGGTGGGGTGCAGATGGCGGACGGTACGTGGAGGAGGCGAATGAACCACGAATTGCATCAGCTGTTGGGAGAACCATCCATCGTTCACACCGCGAAAATCGGACGACTGCGATGGGCCGGGCACGTAGCCAGAATGTCGGACAGTAACCCGGTGAAAATGGTTCTCGACAACGATCCGACGGGCACAAGAAGGCGAGGTGCGCAGCGGGCAAGGTGGATCGATCAGGTGGAAGATGACTTGCGGACCCTCCGTAGACTGCGTGGTTGGCGACGTGTAGCCATGGACCGAGCCGAATGGAGAAGACTCTTATATACCGCACAGGCCACTTCGGCCTTAGTCTGAATAAATAATAAAATAATAATTCTGTTGGCAATTCCAAAGAATTCTTGGAAAATCCGATGAATTCCCTTGGAAAATCTGAAAATTATTTCCAAACGAATGTTTTGGAAAAACGTAAAGAATTTCTGGAGAAGTTCATCAGGTTTTTTATTCGAAATTCGGAAGATTATTTCGTTAATGTTTTGGAAATAACTCAAAAAAGGCAAAAAAAAAACTTAAACTAACGTAATAAAAAATCGCCACGCCAATTCACGCCGCCGCCGCCGCCGCCGCCGGCTAAAATAACTTTCGGCGTGACGCCCAAAAAGCGACACCGACCATAATTCTGACAAACGGACCAGCGCACACCAGCCTAATATTGTATACATAATATTTGACGTGAATCGTCAATATTGCAGACAAGTTGTAAGCAATCTTGTTATGAAGAGGAGCATTTCAGCGTAGAATGGCGTATATTTCCGCATGTTAAGTTTCACGCGCTGTTTATCTTTCATTATCTTTTTTTTTTCAGTCTATATGTGATGTAGTCACAACCAAGATGAATACACAGCTACACAGCAAATAATTTTGAAAATTAAACGACGTGTAAAATTGCTGCTTATCCCATCAAACGAATTAACATTCGATACTCAATTTATTATCAATTTCCCACCTTATCGGCCGCGACGATTTGAAATCGTCGCAAAACAAATTGACGCCAAAATCGTCGCCAGAAGAAATGGCCATAAGATCTGTCAAATCAACTGTGAACAAAATTTTATATACTCAATAATCACATTATTTCCCAAAATTGAGCCCTGTTTTTAATGCAGATTGACATTATTTACTAATAAAACTAACATAATTTTAGAATAATGATGTTAGCGACGATTTTGATAGTGCCTAAAAAATGGTCGGCGCGTTTTGTTACCAAGGAAACAGACAATAATTCAATTGAATTTTACAAGCAAGCACAGTTTAAGTTTATTTCGATTTAAAAGAAGAGTGAGATCGATTGAATGTTACGTTTATTTGCATGCTCCAAATATGTGCATGAAAATACATTTAAAATCACAATATATTTTTATCAGTGTAGGTGTTTCAATGTGCCCAATTTATGGTCGAGAAGAAAATTCATTTTCGGTGCAAAACATAAACAAACCGGCTGGCTCTCCCATACTAACATCCAACACTGTAAACTCGGCAATACTCATTAATGAGGAAAAAATACACATTTTTTGGCGATATACGGAGCTGTCAAAATAATGGGTATTTTAAAATTTCGAAAAAGGGGTACTTTTTCCCCTTTTTGTACTTCCAACTGTTTACTCATTAATGAGTGAAAATCCAGTTGGTTACGTTTATATTTGTTTGCAAAAGATCCTATCGATAAATTTAAGTTTTATTTCGAAAATGGGTGCGAAATCTACAACCAAGGATCAAATTTCAGCGGAAATAGAAGCTGATGCTGCTGTGTTTGACAGTAAGTATTTTATTAGTGCTCTAAAACATTGAAACATAAATAAATCCATATTTTCAGTCCGCGCCAAACTAGTCCCCTTGCTTGTAACTGCGGCCAAACTTTCGCCAATGATAAAGAACCATGGCTGCAGCTCCCAAAAACCAAGGTCCCGGATTACAGAATCTGATGAAGTCGAGATGCTGGTACCTACTAGGAGATCCCAACAAGTTCATAGGATAAACACTATTGACTATGCTGCGTGACTCAAAAGGCGATGTTTGTTTATAAACTAAGTTCATGATCATTAAGTCAGGTTTCCATGAATTTAAAAACTTTGTTTAAATAAAATACCTTATCATGATGTGGAAAACTTGATCTTTTCTTCTCGATTCGAAACAGCAAATCCAGTTTCCCTGTTTTTCCACGGGAATGAATAAAAAGGGGTTTATTTTACTCATTTTGCATTATATTTCAATATCCTTAATGGGTAAAAATTACACCTTGTTTTGACGTAAAGTCAAACTACTCTTTAATGAGTAAAGGCCTTTTACTCTTTTAATGAGTTGAACTATTTAACTTCATAATGGGCATTTTTTTACCCATTAAAGAGTACTTTGGTGGCACAGTGAAGATGGCTGAATCGTGAATTCGGCAGATTGGAACACCTAGTAGTGTATTCATCTTGGTCACAACCGTCATGTAAATTATTTTTTTTAATTTAGATTTCAATTAAATTTGCCTAATTTTACAAGATTGTGTAATTTTAAATTGATTATGATTTAAAATTAAAGCGCGTTCGTTTGTTTTTGCATTTATATTTATGCTCCGAATATGTGCATCAAAATAAATGTAAATTTACATCAATTTTCTGGCTGTATTGGAATTTTTCGACTCACTTGCGTCCTTTCGTCTAGTTTTCCGCAATTGCATCTTCAATCTCAATTTTAACTAGCTGCAACTGGAGTATTGACAAAATATTTTTTTTCTTTGGTTTTTGAGCCTGTGCCGGGAACTGGAGACCCTGCTGGGAATACCATCGGTAACCCTATGTTTAATTTCCTAAATTTTGTATTTCATGTGTCGTAAATCAACATACAAGAGTTACATAACATAGGCAAAATTTGGCCAAATTTTAGCCTTCTGAAATTAATACCGATTGCTTGTGGCAAATTTTCATAAGGAGTTTTATTGAAATTCTTATATCTAATTGCCGCGGTGTAATACAATGCAGAAACAGACTTTTGTTATGCCAACGAATGCAGCAGACGGTGACTTATTTGTGTGTTTCAAACCCACAACGGAGGAGCCTTCCCTAGCATCACCCCAACAACCAACAAGAGGAGTGGGACAGTCGTCAACTACAATCTTTCTGTGAAGCAGAACCTGTCGTCTAGTCAAAACAATGTCAATTATCAGATCAGTTACTTCTACGTAAACAGGATGGGCGAACCGAATTTTAGCTCCTGAAGTCAACAACAGTTTCTACCTTCACATTTCAGTTCGTGGAACGATTTCTCCGAACCAACGCGCTGCATGCAGCTCGGGGGTGATTGGAAATCCTGCAATAGTCATCAACAGTTGTTGACAGGTCGCGACAGGTTGTTAGCCTCAGCAACATTTGCACAATTCAATAAAAAATACACCGCTCACACTTCTCTGGGAATTAACGTCTGCCATTTTTTCGGGAATAATACTTCAGGAAATACCATCCAGTTTTTCCAAAAAATTCAAGAGCACTTTCAGAAATTCCTGTAGAAGCTCTTTCCAAATTTTTTTTCAGGTGTTCCATCGAATACAATCGGAAATTCTATTCTCTCGGTAATTTCTCCGACAAGAATTACTTCTACAAGTTTTGGACAAAATTTTCCTCTTGTGGTTTCCCCAGTTGGCCAAGCGGTAAGGTGCGCGGCTATAAAGCAAGACCATGCTGAGGGTGGCTGGGTTCGATTCCCGGTGCTGGTCTAGGCAATTTTCGGTTTGGAAATTGTCTCGACTTCCCTGGGTATGAAAGTATCATCATGATATACGAATGCGAAAATGGTATTTAACTTGGCTTAGAAACCTCGCGGTTAATAACTGTGGAAGTGCTACATGCTGAAACACTAATTACATGTCCCAGTGGGGCCAATAATAATAATAAGAAGAAGGTTTCCCCAGAAAATACCCCGGAAACTACTTCGCAGATAAATCCAGAAATTCCTTTGAAAATTCAAACAAGGTAATATAAGAAAATTTCGAATTTTTTTTCGTTGGTTCCTTTAGGAGTTCTTTCAGGAATTTCTTCGGATGTTTTATTAGAAATTCCTTTGAGAATTCCTGTAGGAATTCTTTTTAAATTAAAATTAAAATTCGGATATTCCTTCAGCAATTGTTGAAATTGTTTTAGGAATACCTTTGAAAATCACTTTAGAAGAAATTCTTCCTTTATTCTGTCAGAAATTGATTTAAGAATTTCAACGAGATATGCTTTAGGAAATCCTTCAGAAAATCTTTTGAGAACTCCTGCAATAAATTTTGAGAACTCCTGCAATTGACATTTTTTCGAAAAATTCTCTGGAAAGACCTTTGTAAATTAATTCGGAAATTCCTTGGAAACTTCCTCCAAGAAATCATGCGGAAATCATCTTAGCCGAAAGTTCCGACAGGAATTATTCCAGAAATTTTGTTGTAGATTTTTTCCGTAAATTTATTGAAATACTAAAAGAATTTTGAAAAGTTTCTAACGGAGATTTGAAAGGAATTTCCGGATGAAGCTTCGGAAAGAATTCTTAAAGCAATTTCCAAATGTTTCCCAAAAGAATTTTTGAAGTGATTTCCGAAAAACATCTTGATGAAATATACGAAGGTCTCAAGGAATATCTAATTGAATTTACGGAGGAATGTCCGAAGGGATTCCTGAATGAATATTTGAAGGAATTCTGAAGGATTTCCAAGAATTCTCTCACATTTCTAGAGGGACCTCTTAAGGAAATTCTGGAAGAATTTTCAAAGGTATTTTACCTATAGGAATTTTAGGGAAATCTTTAGGGAAAATCTGAAGGAATTCGTAGAAATCCTTCTTAGAATTTTCGAAATAATATCTTAATACTTTCCAAAAAAAAATCTGTATCTATCTTCGATGTACTTTCCTGAGAATTTGTTGAAAGAATCTCTGGAAAAAATTCAAGAAATTCTAGTTCCTTTGGAAATTCCTTTAGGAATTTGTTTGGTAATTCCTGAAAGAAATTCCGGCGGATTGCTGGAAGAATTCCCTAAGGAAATTGCGGAGGATTTCCCAGAAAAATTTTTAGACAGGTTTTGGAAGAAATTTTTGAAAGAATTCCTAAAGGAATTTCGGAAGGTATTTCTAGATTTATTTGCTGAGAATTTTTGAAGAAATTCTTTGAGGAATTTAGTAATGAATCACTGGAAGAATTACTGATGCATTACTTAGAGTAATTTACGATGGAATTCCTGGAGAACTTTTTGAAGGTACAGGTTTACCTCGATTATATGGACCCTCGATTATATGGACTTTTTACCTCGATTATATGGACATTTTTTTTCGCTCAATTTTTTTTGTGTTTTGGGGTTTTAAAAAGATGTTGAATATTGTAAGTCATATTTTACATTGATTCTATATTTATTATGGTACATTGGGCAAATAAAGGCCCGTAAGGCATGTTGTGATGTTATATATGGAGATGCACTCTGAGTCATATGCTCGATTGACTTGATTGTTTTACCATTTTCGCGTTGGAAAATTTCATTGTATATAATGATAAATATACAATTCTTTAATCTGCAACAGCCACGGCCAGAAAAATAATGCGTATTTTTGGTGATCTCTGCCATACGAAAACGTGAAGTGAATTGTCAGACTGACAGTATGCGGAGCAAGTGATAAGATGAGATTGTCATATTTAGCTGTTAAATCTTTGCTTCCAACCTTTTTCTGCTTTTGGTGCATGGTATAGAAGGACGGATGATGTATTAACATCCAGCAAATCGGACCCACTGAGACTGATTTTTTAGGAATATCCACGAAACTGGAGGAGTTTATTTCAATATGTGATAAATAAAGTTCCAAATGGTTTTCAAACCTGGCATTATTTCTTCTGGACGAACTTGATAATTTAGAATGTAAAAAACTGAAAACTCTTCGAGCAGTCTTTATGTTTAAATAAATGTTATCGAATATCCTGGTATTCACATTTGTTCAGCACAAGGCTTAAGGATTATACTGACGCTCAACGGTAGGAAAAAGAAATTTAATATCTTTAGAATGTTCTTGAATTTTTTGAGGACAACTTTCCCAAAGAACCCATACTTTTTGACGCCATACTTTTTGACGAATAGTGCTGGTTTCCAAGCTTGACCTAACATTCGCCCTATTTTAAATTAAACATTAAAGCCAATTCCAATTCTTCAAACGTGCGGCACTTTTCCGATTTTTTTTTATTCTAAAATATAAGTTCTGTGAAAAAGTTGAACTTAAATAAGTCAATGTATTGACTGAGACAATAAAACGAGATACATTTTGTTTTGGGAAATGTCAATTGGTTCTTGTAAAAATGACGCTGGATAGAGCCCCTTATTTACATTGATTTAAATTCTTTTTAAGAATATCAATCAAACGCAACTTGTTCCAAGGAGATCCTTTAAAGATAAGTGTCAGAAAAGTGAGACTGTTTCTACGCGATTGCATTTTGGCCATATCTTCTGAGCCCATAGTCCAATCCGGCCAATTTTCAATAGGAGACAATAGGACAAAATTTTCCATCGGTTTCAATTTGCTGCGATCAAAAGAGGACAAGTGTCAGTCCTTCTATATAAAGCCAGTTTTTGAATCTAACATATACCTTTCTCGACCACTCAGTGTTTGCTTTGTTGCTGAAACAGGAAGGCACTGTAGTTAGAATTTGTTAATAAGTATATTAGTGTGCTCACATTGAGCTGGGCGAAGTCTTAATTACTAACGTAATCTTAGAAACTAACGGCTGGAAAAAAGGTTACGTTCTTATAAAAAATCATAATCTACTGAGTTATCATAAAATGAGTTCAAACATGCGGATTAGACTGTAAGGCAATATATGGATATTTTCTTTCAACTTTTAAGAGAGTAATTCTCGCTGAAACCGGGCCACTATTTGCACGAGGTTCTTAAAAATGTTTAAATTTACATTCTTTCGAAAGCTTTCGGCGAGTATATTAAGGATCCGAGTTAAATTCATCAGAATTATGAACCCCTCGTTAGTTATACACGAAATCATTTTTATGGACACCTCGATTTTTGTCAATTCTTGACTTACCAAAACTGTCATAACTCAACATTTCTCAACCGATCGTAGAGATCAGCATATCGTTGGAAAGAGGAAAAGTGTATCCTTAATTTGCAATAATAAAAATAAAAGTAGCCATATTGAATTTGGCCGCCATCTTAGAATTCTTGTTCAAAACCATTTTTCCGCCAAGTTCGCAACCTCCGATTTTGAATATTAATACATCGATGGAAAGCTTAGCTTATATTGTGCATTCTGTCCGAAAATCTCAGGTGTATGTTTTTTCTATCAAAAGTTATATATGATTTCCCAAATTATTTTTTTAAGGGCCATCTGACCAACGAAAATTATTTTTATGGTTAATATGGTAATACGACGTCAGTTCCTTGATTTCATACACTATTCTAAGCCAAATATGTTTCAAAAATCAAAAGCATATCTATAACAGTATTTTATTTGAAGAGCTCAAAAGTTTTGAGCATAACGGTGCCGTATTCAAGTTATTGTATTAAATAATTCAAGAATTTTGGTATTGGTAAATCGTACTTAACTTTTGATAGAAAAAACATACACCTGAGATTTTCGGACACAATGCACAATGCTAAGCTTTCCATCGATGTATTAATATTCAAAATCGGTGGTTGCGAATTTGGCGGAAAAATGGTTTTAAAAAGAAATCTAAGATGGCGGCCAAATTCAATATGGCTGCTTGTATTTTTATTATTTCAAATTAAGGGTACACTCTTCCTCTTTCCAACGATATGCTGATCTCTATGATCGGTTGAGAAATGTTGGAGTTATGACAGTTTTGGTGAGTCAAGAATTGACAAAAATCGAGGGGTCCATCAAAATGATTTCGTGTATAACTAACGAGGGGTTCATATTTCTGATGAATTTAACTCGGATCCTTAATATACTCGCCGAAAGCTTTCGAAAGAATATAAATTTAGGCATTTTTAAGAACCTCGTGCAAATAGTGGCCCGGTTTCAGCGAGAATTACTCAAGACTTATTTCATCGTGTAACACAAATTTCGAGAAAAAAAATTTGCTTCGATTATATGGAAAATTCGATTATATGGACTTTTTTGCATCGAAAAAGTCCATATAATCGAGGTATAGGGTAACGGTACCAATAGTGGAGGTATTAGTAGATCAACAAAAGAAAATATTTTTAAAAAATTGATAATTATGGGAAAATTACAGCTTTAATATCCTAGTCAGTAGATAAACTAATAAATTAGCTATTAAAAATGAGATAGATGTCATTTAACATCAACAATTACCAAATATTGCTTGCACCACTATGGGTACACTGTTCCTTTAGTGGCGGTAAAAATTAATTTTGGTTCCCATAGTGGTGCTATCCATTGGTTTGTTATGAGACTCGCCACTATTGGTACAGTTGCATCACTATAGGTGCAAGGGAGTCAATTTTGTTAAGGAAAATCATTGTTTTCAATAGTTTTTCAACCGAAATCTTAAGATAAGTTGCATTTAACAGGATATTTAAAGCACGACGCATCAACTGAAACCATCGTGAAGTGTATAAATATGATTAATCTCATTGAAACCCCACTACCTCCACTATTGGTGCTACCTCCACTAAGGGTACGGTTACCCTACCTGTATGCATGAAAGATATTCTGGATGACGAATCGAATTAATTCCTGGGGATATCTTTTTACGTAAAAATAACTGGATCATATTCCGAACGAACTTTTAGAAAAATTCATGAAATATCATCTGAATCTGGAGAAATTTCCGAAGCAACTCCTGAAGTAAATTCCTAAGGAATTCTTCAGAATATCCGAAGAAGTATGATGATAGATCGACTGCAATCCCGATATTTTTGGGTTTATATTTTTGGCATAAAGTCTTAATTCCAGATTCAAAACAGGGTTTTGTTTTACTACTGTATGGATTTGCGCTAGAATTTCCGAAGGAATTCTTTCAGGTAATCCTGACGGAACTCTTGTGAATGTTTCTGAAGTTATTTCCGAATGAATTCCTGTAATAGCCTTGAAGTTTATATAACAAAAATCAAGTTGGTATTTCGTTGAAAATTCCATTGGATTTTTTTTTCGTGGATGCCTTTAATAGCTCTTTAGCAAATGTTTTCAGAAATATGTTAAGAAAATATTTTTGAAAATCTATTTGTGTGACTCTTCGTAAATAAATTCAAGATTACATTCTGAAGTTCCTGCAGAAATTTCCTCAAAAACTTTGACAGAAAATAAATCTCTGAAGATCTAAAGGAATTTCTAGAAGATTTGCTAAACAAAAAATGGAGGTATGACCAAAGAAATTCCTATAAGAATTTTCGAATGAATTTTTGGAAATCTGGGGAAATCCCTGAGTGGAATAACGAAGGTATTCTAAGAATTTCTTTCTAGTGTTTCCGAAGGGATTTATTGAGAAAGTACAAGCAGAATTCCTAAAATATATTCCAAAGATTTCTACATCAATTTCCGAAGAAACTCCTGAAAGAATTTCCAAAGGAATTGTTAGAGAAACATCGGAAGGACTAAAGGAGTTTCCGAAGGTATTCCCAAAACAATTTGCGTAGGTATTCTTGAAGGAACTTCAGAAGGATTTCCCAAAAGAATTTCTGAAGAAATCCTAAAAGAATTCGCAGAGGAATTTGCGAATGACTTTCGATATTGCTTTTAATTCCTTTTTTTGAATTTTCGAGAAATTCTTCTAATTTATTGTGCGAGGATTCTGTATTTACATGATTTTTTTGCTCGTTTTTTTGATCGTGTGACTTCAATTAGCTACCAAAATCTTTGCAACATGTTTCAAAAAATCCTAAATAGTTCAAAGAAAAATCACATGGTTATTAATATGCGTTAAACATTTAGGATGGGTGCAAAATTGAGAAAGTGTAAATCGTGTAAAAACAGAATCCAGTGCACAATTTATTTTTGGAAATAGCTTTTTTATTTTCCTCGAAAATTCCTTTCAGAAAATCCTTCGGAATTTCTTATAGGGATTTTTTTTGAATTCCCATCCCAGCCTTTCAGAAATTCCTTGAAGAATAATATATCTAAAGAAATTGTTTCAGGAAAACCTTCCAAAATTCTTTAAGGAGAATTCTTTTTACGGGTTTCTTTATGAATCCCTTTAGTGAAATATTCGATTTGGTGGGTCACGTGCCCCAACCTAATTCCGCAGTGTTGAACTGCTCGTTTTTCCGCCTATTGTTGAACGCACGTGCATTTCTTATGGAAGTTCAGCAGTAGGCGACAAAATTTGCCGTTCAACATTTGGCGGTTTTCCCTATATTGTATCCCGCCTGCTATATAAAGCATAATTGTAAGAATCATTCATATTGCCAATGGAAGTTGTTGGAATTATTTCTTGCATAACTTTGAGAGGATGGAAGAAGCCTACATCAGACTGGAAAGCGAAGCTAAACGGATTGGACTAGTCATCAACACGTCGAAGACGAAGTACATGATAGGAGCTACAAGAGAGGTCAATGTAAGCCACCCACCACGAGTTTCTATCGGTGGTGACGAAATCGAGGTGGTTGAAGAATTCATGTACTTGGGCTCACTGGTTACCGCCGATAACGATACCAGCAGAGAAATTTGGAGACGCATCATGGCAGGAAATCTTACGTACTTTAGACTACGCAAAACGCTCCGATCGAATAGAGTTCGCCGCCGTACCAAATTGACTATCTACAAAACGCTTATTAGACCGGTACCGGATACCGCACTATAAAATATTTTAGGCCGGATAGAAAAACATGATTTTCGGGTAAATCTCGCTTAACTTTTCAAAAGGACCTAAGTAACATTTTTTTCATGAATTAATTTGAATAGCGCAATCAACAGAACAACATGAAAGCTTTTGATTGCAGAACTCAAATTAATTCATGAAAAAAATGTTACTTAGGTCCTTTTGAAAAGTTAAGCGAGAAATGTTACATTCTGGTAAATGTTGGATTTGGGAAAATTCCTTATGGTTATTTGTTGTTCGGGTACTTGGTTATCGGGTATTTGTTATCAGCCCAGCTGAAAATGTCATTCGACCAAACGGGTCATTTGACCTAAACGGTCGAATTGATAGAAACGGCTAGTTAGCCAATTTGTCGAACGGTCATACGGCCGGAAATGTCGTTTGGGCGAATATGTTATTTGGCCGAAATTGTTTGATCGAACAAGTCATATGGTGGAAAATGTCGTTGGGCCGAACGAATTATACGACCGTAAATGTTGTTTGCTGAACAGGTCATATGGTTAAAAGTGTCGCTTGGCCGAACAACAGTGAATGTGAAAAGCGTGAAATAACTGATTATAATTGAGAAGTAAGAAAAAGGAAAAAAAGCAAGAAAACAAGAAGTGAAAAATGAGAAGTAAGATGTCTCATTCTTCACTTTCAACTGCTCATTTTTTACTTGAAGCGTCTTACTTCTCACTTCTGTGAAATTAAGATGTGCGAAGTGAGTACGCATATGAAACTTCAAGTTATGATGTCAAACCCGTATCTCCGGCTGAAATAAGACTTCTTCCAAAGCGTAAAGATTCACAACTAAGAAAATAGGGACAGGATTCGAAATTATCACAAATTTTTAGGATAAGTTGAAGTAATTCGGTGATAGAAAGGACTTAGCGAACAAAGCACTGAAGCGAAATAATGAAATTGTATTAGGACCTAAACATAGTACGCAAACACAATTTCATCTATATAATACTTTCATTCAATCAAAAGAAACATTCATAAATTACGCAACGTTTCGCTGGGAGGGGTTGCGAGATGTGTGACGATCCATATAATTTTTAAAGGATTCAAACAAATAGTGTAAAAATGGGAGGGGAGGGTTGATGAAATAGCCAAATTTTACGTTACGTGATTGATGGACTTTCTTTAAGGAAAATGCCTTTGTATACGCCACGCGAAACCTGATATATATTTTTACCTCTGTAGTTTTTTGTATATATAAAAAACAATGGTTTTTCGTATGAAAGTGCACATTTTTAGGAACCTCTCCCCCTTTAAGAGCTACATAATCTTTAAACATTCCTTAATATATGCTCATTGAACATCAATTAAATGTTATTACCTCTTATTTGTGTTAATATATACTTAAAGTGGGGTAAGAGTGCGTTTTTCACTTGTCTTGCAAAAAGGGTTCTACCAAAACGAATCTCAATAATTTCAATATTTTTTCCACTGGGTAACATAAAGGAAGAGTATGTGAATCATCGACACTGATTTGATATGCAGAAGCTTGCTTCATAAGGGCCACATGGTCGATTGAAAACTAAGTGCGTACTCTTGCCCACTCTACTCTACATTTTTCTCAGCATTCACAAATTAAGTAGAAAGCAGAATGAGTTATAAATGAAATTGGTTTCCAAAGTTTTCCAGTTTTATAAAATATTGCTTAACAAATATATTAAAAAAGCTCGAATCAGTTTATACATTCTAAGCTCGATTCTAAACTAATCTTGTTATACATGTACATTCATGATATGCTGATTGAGCTGATAGCCGTTTAAAATTTCGCCATTTATTATAATAAATATGATATATAGTAACTTGATGCCCATCCACATACATTCAATTTTCAATTCCACTTGAACAAGATATTTATTAAGATTAATGGCGTAATCTGAATAGGCTATAACACATCGCCTCATCTATTGAATTTTATTTCTAAGAGGTGACCTGGCAGCCATTTGAACATATGTACTGCGACTTTAACTTCCTTAACTTAATCCACAAATTATGTTCAATTATGCTAAATATGCTCAACTACGTTTTCAATTGCATGGATTAACCAGCAAAGGCTCAACTAAAACGTGGCCCATGTAATAAAACGTGAGCTGGCAAAGCAAGACTGTAATTATTGCTATTGAGTCATTAGATTCTATAAGATAATAAAAAACCCAGATTAATCCACCTACAGTGAGATTTTGACCCTTCCTTAATTAAAAGGAAATATTTTCAGACTCCAGTACAGTGAACGTTCGCTAATTGGGGTTTTTCTAGTTGGGGCGCTTTTTAGTTGGGGGTTCGCTAATTGGGGCGAAACCCAATTAAAAAGCAGCTAAACGTCAGAATGTGATGTCAAAAACGCGTGGACGTTTTGTTTCCGTGTTTGGCGGGATCGATATTTTCTGGCGCGTAAAATTTTCCTTTGTTCAATGCAAAAAGTAAACAACATTGACGCTTGTCAAAGCGCCCCAATTAGCGAACGGCATTCGCTAGTTGGGGTGAGGTCGTGCCCCAATTAGCGAACGATCACTGTATTTAAAACGAGATAAAACTACTCAACCTCCCACGGCGATTGAAAGTATAAAGACAAATTAATTGCCTACCAAAAGGCGGATTCCATGGGTTGAGTGACAACAAAACACATGATTCCGTACTGTACGTCAGGTTGCCTATCTATCAGGCAATCGTCGGATTGAATAGCTATTGTAACATGTGGTAACATCATTGGTTAGATACTATCGTAACGCTGGCAGCATGTATATTCGTAATTTCCAAAGACCTTGATATTAAATAATCCAGAACTAACTTAATCAGTCATTGATCTGAACGAAACTCAATAGCGTTCAATAATACCATATATTTTGCCTTATGGCTGCCTAATTTTGTATAACTAATGATGTTTAATACCTTAAAAATGAGCGAGATTTATATGGTAGTAAATTTTGGAATTTGCACTCATACGCACACATACATGCATATAAGTGGTCTATTAGTGTCTCAAAACATGCTCACATTTGTTATCTAGCTTCCACCAAAGAAATTTTTGAAATCCCTTCAAATTTTTACGTTTTTGCTTTTCTGAGAAGGTTTTGTGGTACATGCTTCTATCTGTTCCTCAATTAAAATCAATTGTTTCTTTGAAACAAATCCGAAAAATAAGCATATTTTCATATCATAACACTTGTTGCAATTAAATTTTCAATATTTAAGTGAATTTGTTTCAATTGCCATACATTTTATTTCATAATTCAAGAGGTTTATTGATAGATCAATACATAACACGCCTGCGTAACGCATACAAAGTGAAATTATAGACACTTCCGAAGGAAGGGTCAAAACAACAAAATCTCAATAGATCAAAGCTGAATATTCAAAATCTGAAAATGTTGTGAAAATCCTTTGCAAATACCAAAAACTTGTAATTCAAAAGAGTTCATGGAATGATTTTTCATCTCAAGCTAGTTGATTTTTCCAAAAGATAGTTCGAAGAACAAGTTCTGATATTGGTTCAAAATTTTGGAACTATTTTTGAGTTCCACAAAAAAACTTGTTTATTAAAATAATTTCATGACTAATAATATATTCTGACCGATGGTCAAGGTAACGAAAGTATAAAATTAAATAGCAGGAACATGAATTAGTACAATACAACATGTTACCGCTAAGTGTTACAAATGAAATTGTTTTTAACAAATGAGAAATGCATACAAAGCGATTTTCACACTTTGCTAGTTGACAGAGCTAGTTTGGGCGGCGCAGAACTCTATTACTCTGGCGGGCGTAGATCAAATTGGTAGCAGTGCCATTCGCTTACCGATTGTTTCAATCGGACAACTAATGGCTACCAAAGCAATCGATGGAACATGCCAAAAAGTGGAATTGGAGGTTCCCGCGAGTCTGCCGGAGGTAGGCTCGCTCTCTTTAGTTGCGACCGTGGATGTAGTTACATCGTGTGAACCCAAGTTATTTTTTTGAGAAGTGCAAGTGGAGAAGAATTTACACGTGCTTCTGGGACGGTCCAACTGGCTGGAGAGCCCCGATCACTAGTCCCACTAGTTGGTGCTGGTTAATCGACAAGGATCGGAAGAGTTAACCGGTCTTGCTCAGTGTGATTTTTATCACTACGGCTCCCTGCCAAAGAGTGGCACCGGTAGTCGTCGCGAATCCCCCTCCGCAGTGTTAACTGCGCGAATACACCATCCGCTAACCGCCAAGGACAACCGCATTTTGGAATCCCATTGTCAGTCATCTCGGATATAGGAAGCTGGCAGGTAATCTACGGATCGATCGTCGTCTACGAGCAGATCGTCGTCCGGTCAAGTGCCTCGTGGTATAGTTTATCGTCCGACGAAGGTTCGCCGCCTTCTCATGTGGGGAAGCAAGCCAAGGTATCAACTCGACGTTTTGTCGGCCAGCCCCGTTATATAGCAGCGTGCACACAACCCGTCAACGTCCGGCCGAACGCCTGTGTCACGAAAATCATCTCCCGTTAATTAGAACCGGCAACTAACCTGCAAAATATTGCGCCTTCAATTCCATAGTGCGCCCTGTCGGCGTTCGATCGCCCCGCACAATCCGCCATCCTTTCGGCGACCCATCGCCCGCCGGCTTTCCATCTCCTGGTATTCCGGTATTCCGCCCGGCCAACAATTCATCTGGCATTTCGCCCGGCAGACGCTTCATCGCTCGTCCGGCAGTCCGCCCGGCCGAGGCTCCATCGCACGTCCGGCATTCCGCCTGGCCGACGCCCCATCGCTCGTCCGGCATTCCGCCCGGTCGACGCCCCAACGTTCATCCGGCATTCCGCCCCACCGGCGCTTCATTGCTCCGGCGACATTTCATCGCTTTGCTGACAGTCGCCCGATCGGACGTCCGTCGTCCTGCCACCACTCCAAAGTTTCGTCACCCTGTACAAAATCAATCGTGAGTAATTAAAGAGTTTATACAGCTAACCTCCCGAACTCCAGTTACTAGCAAGGTCCGAAAACCTCCCCATAACCTCTACCGACCCTGGGACTCGAGGACCAAAAGAGGCCTTGCGTGCCCACCCCATAGGTGGCCGTTGGCTATAGACCAGCTACCGGGGGTTTAGGACTTTGCCCCTTCCGGGTTCAGTTGAGTAGTTCCTCGAGGGCAAGAGGCCGTACCAGAAACGGTATCAAACTGGATGAATGTAAGCAATTTCTTTTACCTTGGTTCATCGCCTAACTTTTATAAACTAATCGATTAGTCCTACACTGTTTTTAATTATCCTTTTCTTATGACATACATAAAACTACATTTTTATTTATTTTGCATTAGATAAATAGAATTAAAACAACGTGCAATTACCATTCCCACTTTATTAAAAAAAAAACTAACTCCAACGCGCACCCGGCACATCAAAACCGAAGCCAAAACAAAACAGAATTTGACAGCAACAAGCACGTGACATGCGACTGTATTGGTATTGTCGGCGTAGCACCAAGTTAGAATTCGGAAGTCGGGACTTCCGAACCGAACTTTCGTCCGAAGTTTTATTTGTCAAACTATTTGATGCGTTGCTTAGCGCATCTTTAGGCGAATCCAGCGCACTACTTCCGAAGTTGGGAAAGTTGCCTGTATCTGGAGAAAAATCCAACTTCGGTATAAAAAGCGGTATAAATTTATTCCGGATACACAATAACACCACCATTCGAACAAGCTACACTCTCGATTTTATGCGTGGTACACTTTCCGTACGGTGCACGAAAAAGTGGCGTTTGAGTTTAGGGCGAAAACCAAAAACGAACAAGTTCAGAGCAGAAAGTGTACACCGGTGCAGCTACGCCGCAAAAACGAAAACGACATTAGTATTATATATGCATTTTCTCAGTTGTTAAATGAAAGCCTTCCTATGCCCGATATTGCACGAGAATGTACCTTGTGTTGCAAGTACAGTGGATACACTATGCCCAGGGTGTCGTTTTTCCAGATTTTTTAAAATGTATTTGATAGTAATAATAATTTCCTCAAATTGTGAAATTGTTTGATTTCCGGGTTCTTCCCTTAATTATTTCATTTGGCATATCTGTTATAATTTTCTCGATATTCCAAATTTTTCGATTGTCCAAGCTCGCTCGATTGTTTTTACATTTGATCCATTATTATTTATTTATTTAATCAGACTAAGGCCGAAGTGGCCTGTGCGGTATATAAGAGTCTTCTCCATTCGGCTCGGTCCATGGCTACACGTCGCCAACCACGCAGTCTACGGAGGGTCCGCAAGTCATCTTCCACCTGATCGATCCACCTTGCCCGCTGCGCACCTCGCCTTCTTGTGCCCGTCGGATCGTTGTCGAGAACCATTTTCACCGGGTTACTGTCCGACATTCTGGCTACGTGCCCGGCCCATCGCAGTCGTCCGATTTTCGCGGTGTGAACGATGGATGGTTCTCCCAACAGCTGATGCAATTCGTGGTTAATTCGCCTCCTCCACGTACCGTCCGCCATCTGCACCCACCATAGATGGTACGCAGCACTTTCCTTTCGAAAACTCCAAGTGCGCGTTGGTCCTCCACGAGCATCGTCCAGGTCTCGTGTCCGTAGAGGACTACCGGTCTAATTAGCGTTTTGTAGATTGTCAGTTTGGTACGGCGGCGAACTCTATTCGATCGGAGCGTCTTGCGGAGTCCAAAGTACGTACGATTTCCAGCCACTATGCGTCTCCGAATTTCTCTGCTGGTGTCATTTTCGGCAGTCACCAGTGAGCCCAAGTACACAAATTCTTCTACCACCTCGATTTCGTCACCACCGATGCAAACTCGCGGTGGGTGGCTCACATTGTCTTCTCTTGAAGCTCTTCCTATCATGTACTTCGTCTTCGACGTGTTGATGACTAATCCGATCCGCTTAGCTTCCCTCTTCAGTCTGATGTAGGCTTCCTCCATCTTCTCAAAGTTACGTGCCATAATATCTATGTCGTCAGCGAAACCAAATAGCTGGACGGACTTATTGAAAATTGTACCACTCGTGTTAATCCCTGCTCTTCGTATTACCCCTTCCAAAGCGATGTTGAATAGCCGTAACCCTCTGCGGGTTTCGAAGGGACTCGAGAATGCCCCTGAAACTCGAACTACGCACATCACCCGATCCATCGTCGCTTTGATCAACCGTGTCAGTTTATCCGGAAAACCGTGTTCGTGCATTAGCTGCCATAGCTGGTCCCGATCGATTGTATCATATGCGGCTTTGAAGTCGATGAATAGATGATGTGTGGGCACGTTGTATTCGCGGCATTTCTGCAGTACTTGGCGAATGGCGAACACCTGGTCCGTGGTGGAGCGTTCGCCCATAAAACCCGCCTGGTACTGCCCCACGAACTCCCTTGCAGTTGGTGCTAGTCGACGGCATAAAATTTGGGAGAGTACCTTGTAGGCGGCGTTCAGCAATGTGATTGCGCGGTAGTTGCTACAATCCAGCTTATCGCCCTTTTTGTAGATGGGACACACGACACCTTCCATCCACTCCTGCGGCAAAACTTCCTCCTCCCAAATCTTGGTAATGACCCAGTGCAGCGATCTAGCCAGTACTTCACCACCGTGTTTAAAAAGCTCTCCTGGTAGTTGGTCAACCCCAGGGGCTTTGTTGTTCTTCAGCCGGCTAATCTCCTCCTGGATTTCCTGGAGATCCGGAGCCGGTAGAATTATGTCCTGCGCGCGTTCTCCCAGGTCCATCACCATACCGCCATCTTTGTCTGCCACATCGCCATTCAGGTGTTCTTCGTAGTGCTGCCGCCACCTTTGGATCACCTCACGCTCGTTCGTAAGAAGGTTCCCGTTTATGTCCTTACACATATCAGGCTGTGGCACGTGGCCCTTACGTGAACGGTTTAACTTCTCATAGAACTTTCGTGTGTTATTAGCGCGGTACAGTTGCTCCGTTTCTTCACGGTCTCGATCTTCCTGCTGGCGCTTTTTCCTCCGGAAAATCGAGTTTTGCCGATTTAAGACCGTTTTAGTTGGAAATAATTACAAAGCCACTTGTATAAGAGATAAATCAGTTGTGTGATTCAGTAATATAAGACTATTCTAAGTTGAATTTGAAGCCAAATATATAGAGCAAAGTTGTTGAATTCCTTAGCAGTGTTGATGAACTGGAAACAATTATGCTGCTAATAAGTAACGCATAGCCGTTAGAAAAATATAACATATTCATACACCAAAACAATTGAACATTTGAATCTCGTGCTTCATGGTTCTGGTTCTAATCTACAGAAAATAAAACTGAGGAGTATTACAGTTTTAATCTTTGAAAATCAGCTGCTTTTAAGTCTAATACGGCTTTCTGAAAAATGCACGTTACAGATTCATATTGAAAATGAATGTTCAGAAACGAATCGACTAAGTGAATCCTGAAGCCCCATACCTACGAGAGAGGGGGTCCTTAAAATTATTCAATTACATATGACATTCATCAATCGAAAAATCTGGTAATTCTGAGCTGGGATGCGAAATAGGGGAACTGTTACGTCTTCCATCTCACTGAATATATACATGCCTGGTAGCGGGTCACTTTTTAGTGACTTGGTCACTTTTTTCGGGCTAGTCACTAAAAAGTCTCTTTTTTCGTCCTCAAGTCACTAAAGTCACTTTTTCTCGTAAATAGTCACTATTTTCAAATATTTTGAAACTATTGACTAAGATTTTTTATAAGGCTCTATGTATCCATCGGAAAATGCTTTGTTCATGGCGGAAATGAAATTATGGACATTTGAAAAATGATCGCTCTCTAACTTCGCCAGCCATTTAACTCGCTGCTCTTATTGGCATTTCACCAGTAGCTAATTGAAGGTGTTTTACGTCACAATTTATAAATTGGTATACAGTCATGCAAGCAGGAGACCTGTCGATTTTAACTCAAACTTTATGCATTGAGGGATGGTGGGGAGACTTGATTCTCCCCTGTTTTAACAAGAATTAAAGTAGTATTGTTATAGCGTATTTTTATAATAGATCCTCTAGACATATGATCGTTATGTTGCGAGTTTTGTTTATTTAATTGACAACCTTATTTACTGTGTTTTGTTCCTCCTAAAGATGTTTTTTAGTGGCCACGCAAAATTAGAACAACTTCTCCCAATAATGACCAAATGCTATCATTTTTTCACAGCACAGATCCATAAATATGCTAAATAACCATGATCTTCCTTGATAAAAATGCCATAATTCCACCACAATTTCAGGATATTTGGATTTTAAGTTGTTACCTCAATTTGAGCAGACTTCCCTCATTGGGAATCCATATAATTGCCTATAATTGTTTTTTCGGTTTTTTTTTTTTGTAGATTTGACAGATGTGATGAAGGGTTTGCCATTAAAAAATATTTATTGAGTATCATAGATATCATAGAAAGGCGATCATCAAGTCTCCTCAATTTTGAAGATTGCATGCGCTGTCGAATTCCATAGCAAAAATCGTCCATGAATACACACAACCTGCGTATTTTGGAGTAAAAATATTTAAAAGCTCAGAGAGCATGGTCCTCATTACAAGCAGGACGTCGAAGGTTCAATCCCAGGCTCGTTGTACATGAATGTCCATAATTTTTGTATCGTTTTCTACTAAAACGATCCGTACTGTTGTTCCTGTCGTACTAAAAATTCAAAAAACATCCGTTTCACCTATGACAAATCGTTGAGTTCTCTGCATCTTTCTTAAGTAGGTGCTCAGCTAATCCAATGATCGAAATTTTCACTCATTCTCACGATAAGAGAATGCACATTCACGCAGATTTTCGCCGAGAAACAATTTTCAGAAAAGAAAAACAGGCGTTAAGAGTGATAACCATATTTCGCTCACTTCCAGTGGCGTAAAAATTTGATTTGCTTGCAGACTACTCATAGTTTTGAGTTGTCCTGCTTTTTACAGATATTGAGTAAAATTTCCGTGGGGTTAAAAGAGAGGGCAATACAAATTTACTTTAGTCACTAAGTAGATAAAAGTTAGCGAGTACGATTTTCGCGTCTCTTCTGAGTTCGTTCTAAGAGTGGTGAGTGAAAAATGTTTTCCGCCACAAATTACGAAAAAATTATACTCCTTCGACCCAAAAACGCCTGATTTCGTCTCATCGAACTTGTAACTGAAATTGGAAGTCACTATTTGGTCACTTTTTCTGCAACTGTAAGTCACTATTTGGTCCCTTTTTTCGTCAGCTTTGGTCACTAAAGTCACTATTTTGAGTGGCTTCAGTTGCTACCAGCCCTGATTCATCTCATCGCAAAACAGAGAAATACAGCACCAATCTTGTCGCTTCTTTTTGCTAACATGCGTGAAAAAATCACAAAAATGAAAAAAAAAAACAAATCAATTTCCGTTTCATTGCTTTGTTTATGATGGGATGGAAATGGGAACTATAAGATGAAGTGCCGAACCGTTCCCTTGTATACTCAATCTGATACCTTGACATTTATGTATAAAAATGAGTGCTGGCGTAACATTATTTTAGAGGATGCCTCTAATAATGTTATTCCATTTCGCGAAGATCTCAACATTTTTAGTTTATTTTTCCAAGGTTTCATCATACAACAGCGAATTTCAGCATACAACTTCAACTTAGTGCAAGGATTCTATGCCATGATACCATTTTTGCATTCATAAAACATGAGGTTATCACACTTATAGCCAGGAAAATCGAAAGGCCACTTCCAGCATGATATTATCACCAGGATTTGAAGAATTCTATGCGACTATTTATTTGGTTGATGAACTTTGTGGGAATAAATCGCTACTTCCACTGATAAATTTTCAAAACTTGAGCGGAAATGTGTTTGGGTTTCCATGAGTAATTCTTCGGAGTTTCAGCAGAAAAGTTTCCGAAAAACAAAAGCACAAACAGATTCATATAATTTACGGTCAACCCTTTGAGTTAATTGGCTCCCAAAATTGAAAGAACAAGATGGTTTTATTATATTGGGTATTAAAGTTGTCACCTGGTGCAAGAATTATTATCCCATTTACTTTACTAATTATTTCTAGAATTACTATAATCATGATTTTCTAACAAACTTTCTAATTATGATTCGCTAACATCCTCTAATAATGATTTCCTAACTAACTTCATTACAGGTTATCACAGAAAGCCCGCCTCTCACGGACTGCCCGGCGTCCGGATTGCACTACATACCCGTGGCAGGGGATTGCTATAGCTTTTCTATTTGCCTCGACGGTGGCATCATTGGCGAAGAAACGTGCGCTGACGGTCTTATCTTCGATATCAACCAACAGAACTGCCGACCACGGGCTGATGAAGGTGCTCAGTGTATCACCGATCCGCCGTCTGAAGCAGCATTCTTTTTGAATTATAAGTGAGGACGTCTCGGTGACGAAACGCAAGTGAATCGAATACAATTGTACCAAAATCGCTTTTTTTTACTGTGAAGAGTAGTCAGTTTAATTTAATTATATATACTAACTATGATAGATTATTAAAAACATATTCCTGAGCTTAAGCTTTTGCTTGATGTGTAAACATTGTTTGTCATATACATTCCGAACATCCGACTTCTGAAGCATGTCTATGTCGAGTGTTGAACAATAAATTTGCATCACCCTGCTTTAATCCGTCTAAGGTCACAAACGAGAATGACAACCTCTTCTGCAATCCGAATACTTGATTTTTTAGCCATCTGGCGTTGCACGTACCAGTTTAATCAGTTTCGCCGGAAAACCATGTTCGTACATTATCTGCACAGCTCTGCCGAAAAACGTCCAGCTTTACTGTTTTTCAGCTCGTTTGGAGCCTTCTTTACCTCGTCCAGCGTTGGTGCCTCCACAACTTGACCGTCGCTGACTATGTCCATACTGCTCCTTAATACACCTTTATTTTTATGGTTCAACAAATCTTCGAAGTGCTCCTTCCACCTGGATGCCACCATAGGCTTGTCTGTTAGCAAATTCCGTTCTCGGTCATTGCACATGGCGGACACTAGCGCAGTCTTATGCCGCACGCCATTGACAGTTGCGTAAAATCTCCCCATATCGTTTCTATCCATGTTTTCCTGCGTTTCAGCTATCACACTCTCTTTGTGTTGCTTTTATTCTGCGGTGGATTCGTTTCTCTTCTGTCCTCACTACACTGTACCGCTCTGTATTGGAACGGGTACGAGCCACTAGCATTCGACTCCTAGCAACATTTCTCTCGTTCGTCACTCGCTGGCACTCCTCATCAAACCAACCATTTCGTTGGCGTCGCTGTGCAGTGTAGTGTTGGAGCTTCGTGGATATTTTCCCTCAATCTGTTGACGTCGCCAGATCCGGTGGCATCTCCTATCGACTCGTCCAGCTTCTAATGGTACTGTTCAGCAATTCCGTCAACTGACAAGCGTTGGATATTGAAACGCATCGTTCTGTTGTTTCGCGAATTCGTGACGCTGGAGAGTCGCGGCCGAATTTTTGCAACTACAAGGTATTGATCCAAGTCGATGTTTGGACCTCTGAAGGACCTTACATCTATGACATCCGAGATATGTCATCCGTCAACCAGCCCGTGGTATATCTGTGAGCAAGTATCTCCACTCGGATGTTGCCAGGTGTGTTGCCGGATATTCTTACGTGCGAAGTATTTACTGCTGATATAGTATAACTGGCAGCCATTAACAACGCAGCGGAGAACAACGTCAGGTATATGGGACGAAGTCGACGGAACGATTGGTTCGACGAAGAGTGCAGACAGATTCTGGAGGAGAAGGACGCAGCGCGGGCGGTCGCGCTGCAGCAAGGTACCCGGCAGAACGTGGAACGTTATAGACGGAAGTGGAGACAGCAGACCCGCCTTTTCAGGAGAAGAAACGCCGCCTGGAAGAAGCGGAGTGCGAGGAGATGGAACAGCTGTGCCGTTCTCAAGATACACGCAAGTTCTATCAGAAGCTCAACGCATCCCGCAAAGGCTTCGTGCCGCGAGCCGAAATGTGCCGGGATAAGGATGGGAGCATCTTGACGGACGAACGTGTGGTGATCGAAAGGTGGAAGCAGCACTACAAGGAACATCTGAATGGCGCTGAGAGTACAGGCAGTGAAAGTCAAGGCAGCGGAGGAGATGACTACGTCAGTTCAGCGGACGATGGAGGCCAACCAGCCCCCACCTTGAGGGAAGTTAAGGATGCCATTCAACAGCTAAAGACCAATAAAGCAGCTGGTAAGGATGGTATCGGAGCTGAGCTCATCAAGCTGGGCCCGGAAAAGTTGGCCACTTGCCTGCACAAACTGATAGTCAGAATCTGGGAAACCGAACAGCTACCGGAGGAGTGGAAGGAAGGGGTTATATGCCCCATCTACAAGAAAGGCGACAAACTGGAGTGTGAGAACTTTCGAGCGATCACCATCCTTAATGCCGCCTACAAAGTGATATCCCAGATCATCTTCCGTCGTCTGTTACCATTAGTGAACGAGTTCGTGGGAAGTTATCAAGCCGGCTGCGTTGACGGCCGCTCGACAACGGACCAGATCTTTACTGTACGGCAAATCCTTCAAAAATGCCGTGAATACCAGGTCCCAACGCACCATCTGTTCGTTGATTTCAAGGCGGCATACGACAGTATAGACCACGTAGAGCTATGGAAAATTATGGACGAGAACAGCTTCCCTGGGAAGCTTACCAGACTGATCAAAGCAACGGTGGATGATGTGCAAAACTGTGTGAAGATTTCGGGCGAGCACTCCAGTTCGTTCGAATCGCGCCGGGGACTAAGACAAGGTGATGGACTTTCGTGCCTGTTGTTCAATATTGGTGCTAGAAGGTGCCATGCGGAGATCCGGGTGTAACAGCCGGGGTACGATTTTCAACAGATCCGGTCAATTTATTTGCTTCGCGGATGACACGGACATTGTCGGCCGAACATTTGCAAAGGTGGCAGAACTGTACACTGTGAAGCAACAAAAGTTGGATTGGTGGTGAATGCGTCAAAGACAAAGTACATGCTTGTGGGCGGAACCGAGCGCGACAGGCCCGCCTGGGAAGCAGTGTTACGATAGACGGGGATACCTTCGAGGTGGTCGAGGAATTCGTCTACCTCGGATCCTTGCTAACGGCTGACAACAACGTTAGTCGTGAAATACGAAGGCGCATCATCTGTGGAAGTCGGGCCTACTACGGGCTCCAGAAGAAACTGCGGTCAAAAAAGATTCGCCACCGCACCAAATGTGTACAAGACGCTTATAAGTTGTCCTCTACGGACATGAAACATGGACAATGCTCGAGGAGGACTTGCAAGCACTCGGAGTATTCGAGAGACGGGTGCTTAGGACCATCTTTGGCGGTGTGCAAGAGGACGATGTGTGGCGGCGAAGAATGAACCATGAGCTCGCCCAACTATACGGCGAACCCAGTATTCAGAAGGTAGCTAAAGCCGGAAGGGTACGATGGGCAGGACATGTTGCAAGAATGCCGGACAGCAACCCTGCAAAGATGGTGTTCGCTTCCGATCCGGCAGGTACGAGACGGCGTGGAGCGCAGCGAGCGAGATGGGCAGACCAGGTGCAAAACGACTTGGCGAGCGTGGGGCGTATCCGAGGATGGAGAGATGCGGCCTCGAACCGTGCATTGTGGCGTCAAATTGTTGATTCAGTGTTATCTGTTTAGATGCAAACTAAATAAATGAAATGAATAGTATAACTGGCAGCAGCAACGGTCACAAGTCGCAGACCATTATCGTCGGTAGTGGAATGAAGACTTTCAGTACCAATGAAAGAGCGAAAGAAACTTTCTCTTCTGATCTGCGCATTTGCATCCCCGATGACAATCTTCACATCGTGTGTTGGGCACTCTCCGTAGGCCTTATCAAAGCTCTCATAGAACTCTCATAGAACATCTCATAGAACGAGTTCGATCTTATGATAATTAATTATTTTAAAGTAAGGGGGTCCCGTAGCGTAGTTGGCTACACGTTCGACTTTCAAGCGAATGGTCATGGGTTCGATTCTCAGCCCCTCCACCAAAGCCCTCGTCAGCCGCCGGATGCGCAGCCTATGCGGTGGCGTATTGGGGTGCACGCCTCACCGTCACGGCTGCCTGATGACGACTGACAACTTGTTCCTCTCGGAGGCATTCCTCCAACGTAACCCGGATAAATGGCAACCGGACAATGCAGCGATCATTGGATACACGACATGGACAAAACGAACACAATGGACTCACGACGAGATGGACCAGCAACGACAACAACAATGAATAATGGAAAAATCTAAAAATAGATTCTGTGTGGATTCTGGCTGCAGAATACCACAGTAGATCTCGGCACAGTAGCGGTTAAGTAACACAGAGTGCCTATCAAATAAATAAAGGAATATTAAACATATTTTAGGAGAAATTTTACACAGTTATAAGTCTTTACAATTCTTCCATTCACTTCCACTTTAATCCACTTTGTTTAAATCAACAGTGTAACCTCTCAGTTACAATCCTATCGTAGCATCGATCAACAATAAAAAAAAAATGTACATAAAAAAATTATATATATATATAATTTATGGTCCTAGAATTAAATAAATAGATTAAGATAGTGATGTTATATATTTAAAAGTTTTGTTAGCCCATCCTAGTTCCTTTCCTTCGGTGTCAGATGCCCTTTACAACCCTATTATAAATTTAAATTTGAATTATCCCTTACCCCCTGACACCAAGCAACCGCTGACAACAAACGAACGTTTGTAACAACGACCGTAACCCGCTACCATGCTACCATGTCGGTAACAATACGCATTATGCCATGGCGGTTTTGTAAACTGCGGTCCAGCGGATATAAAAACCACCTGAAACCAGGTTCAGGATCTTATTCGTGACAGAAAATCAGCATCTTGCCGTAGCGATAAGCCAGTCGGAGTGCTGAGGTGTAGAAGATTCCGTGCGCGATTCTACCATCCTGGTATCTGCAGTGAACCGAGTGCCTGCCAACTGTGCCACGTAGGCGTACATCGACCGGAGCGTAGGTGGTGAACGCAGCGAGTGAAGCTTACCGAAGCAATAGAGAGACGCCATACCATCTCGGCGACCAAACCATTCATCCACCGAACGTCGGGACGAGGGGCCTGTTCATCGAGCGAGCGACGTCAACTTCGACCGTATTGTGGGTGGTGGCGAGTCCTAGGCTGGTGATCGACGACTCCCGTCATTATCGTCGCATCACACGTGGCGAGAGCGTGACAACGGCCGTCTTGGAGGTGAGAGCCCCTGTAAGGTCCGGCGGGATTACCCCCGCTTGCAGGACGCTCAATATCCGATGAGTTGTCACCCCGCTAACGAGCTTAGGGACGTCACCGTGTTTTCTTCTCCCCACCCCGCTTCAACACCCCGATGAATGCCAGCAGAAATTGCAGCAACTGGAGTCTGCTCACTGCACTACATACGCCGTGGATGACCGCTACCCGAGTAAAAAGGTGTGTTATATCTTCTCCCCATTCCCATTCCTAGAATTGTTTAAATTAGAATAAAATTGCATTTCACTATTTATTATTTATTATTTTCTTAGACCATATTATCCCTATTCCACCATCTTTTGAATTGAATTAGTGTTTGATCGGTGCATAAACGTGGGAAGTTCGTTCCGTTATTCAATAACTCCCGGATTGACCCTGAGCTTAGATTAAATTAAATAATAACTTTCAACAGATACGTATTTCGTTTTCTTCTTGAAAACTCCTTCAGTGTTTTGTTATCGACTTGATAACGAAACACTGAAGAAGATTCCAAGAAGAAAACGAAATACGTATCTGTTGATACAAACAAAGTTGATTATACATGGGCGTAGCCAGGATTTCGAGTAGTTGGGGGCCAACTTTGTTGGGTCTTCTGAATCGTAGTTTTATAGTAGTTTAATAAAAACACATGAATATTAGTGCTTAGCACTATTTCCGTCTAAGTTCCAAAAACTTTGAAACCACATCCACAACCAACAGTAAAGGCTGGATCACAATAGCGCTTTGCGCTGGATGCTGAAGTCAGCGTTTTGAACTAAAAGGAACGCCAATGAACGTGACGCATTCACGCCCTTAATGCAAGGTTCGCGTTATGCGTTTGTTTAACAACAATAATGATTAAAACAATAATGGATTTAAAAATGCATGTTTTATTGCTCAAAATAATTAACCAACTAGAAAGAATATAAAATCAGCTATAACAACCGTCTAAGACGAGTTAAGTAACTCCATTTGATTCCACCAATTATTTCTATATATTTGCAGATACGTATTTCGACCACAACTGTGCGGTCGTCTTCAGTGTCTCGTACTTGACTCGACTCGAAGAATTTCTTGTAAAAATTTCAAAGAATTCCTACTGGATTTCCACCGTAAATTTATACAGAAATTATACCGTGGAGCATCGAAATCCGTACACTTAAGCACCTTAGTATATGAAAAAGTCATTAGAAAATTGGAATCGAATGTAAATAAAACGTTTGTCATTGACACAGGCGCATGAAGGCTCCTATTTTTGAAGTGTTTCACATTTGCTCATTAAAAACTACAAAAAAACCCAGATTAATCCACCTAGCGGTGATGGTGCCTTTCTCGTTCGGTCAAAAGGTTTGGAAAAATTTGGAAGAAATATGTGGATTGGTCTTATTTTTCATATTTGTCTATGTATGTATGTATGTATGAAGTTAGCCACCATCCTGGCTGGAGTCTTGCTCTGCATGCGGTTCCACTTAACAGTAAGGTCAAATTTCAATATAATTTTGAATTCAACATATTGCTGTATGAAAGGCCAAAAATGGGGGTGGTGGACCTGTAAGCAGAGACACTTACACTAAACCCACGGGAAAATAAGAATCTCCTTCCAGCAAAATGATCCAACAAAAATAATAATGAAATTTGCAATTCTTGTTAAGCTTTCCACGGATGGTTTGTTTGAAGAAGGGCGCGTCAACTGGTTAACAACTGTTGGAGATAAAAGTAATAGACGCGAACGACTGATACTTTCCTTCCTTGACTCCGATTGGCTACCACTTCATTGTCCAATTGTAACTTCATTGATGCCCTGATGCACCCTCCCAGTCCCATTTCATATATTTACAGTCAAATCAGTAATATTGTAGAGGAAATAAGGTGGTGTTTCGGCTGATGAATACCGTTATCCCTGGACCTTGGGCCTGATCTGAAAAAAATATCCCTGATGGCATAAAAATAATATAGCATATGTATTATAACTAAAATGAAACATATGCATGATAATAACCAATGTAATGAGTATAAAATAATGATAATACATATTTACAATATAATGTTCTCAATAGATTTGCGAGCAAAATATCATATGGCCATTCGAATGAGTTTGATTGTTGGCCATATATTTGATTTCACAATAAAATATATGTCATGAAAAAAATATATATGAATGTTACAAATCATTTGATAAAGCAAAATAAATATGTATATGATGAAACTGTCGTATCCGCATTTTACTCAGCCAAAGAGTCATGACACTCGCGAGCACGAATCAAAAAAACAACAACCATTCGATTATAACATGGTCAATAGACTGAATCTCTCATGCACATTTCTGCTTTTTCAAGCTGCCGTCCGTTCTGCTCAGATCGTCACATTCACATTCTATCTCTTTCATACCTCCATTCTACTCAACTCTTCATTCCTTCAGCTACAAGTCACACCCCATATGATTCAATAACGTTTGTCGCATTTGTGAATCTTCTCTTGAACGTGCGCTTTCATTCTGAGCTTTTCATAATTGAAAGCTCTGCTACAGTGGACTTTGTACACCTGAGATGTTGACATCCTAATGGAACGTACACACGGTCAAGCAGTTTGACCAACATTGACTCCACCTCTCGTTTGTTCCAACATCCATCAAGTTTTACTAACAGCGGCACGAACAATCAATTTATTCGACCAACAATATCACACACGAACGACCGGAGCGCTAACTTGAGCATCAACCATCAAAAAATATATGGGGTTTTGTGCAACTTCACTACAAATGCTCAAACATGTTCGGCGATCCTTGACTCCACCCCCGACAACTCAAACCAAAATCAAACCGTTTTAATTTTTTCCAACCGAGCCGCCAACTGTCAAATGGTTGTTCGAACAACTTCACACACGTTCCAACAAAGCAGCAACTGAAGCGTTTTCTTGGGGGTGGAGTCAATGTTCGTCGAACTGCTTGACTGGTGTGTACGTAGCATAACACTCAGACAAATATACATACATGAAATAAACAATTATCAGATGGTCGATCGTATTCACTACATCCTTTCCCTTCCCTACTCTTCTAATGTAGAAATTGTTAGCACTATTTATTTGCTCAATAGATTAAATGAACACCAAAATAAAAAATCTGTTATTAGTTATTAGTCGTCAAAAACAAAAAAAAACTCAACAACAATCCAAACAAAATATAAATATTCAAATTTATTCATAAAAAAATCAAATTCCAAATCAACCCCATTCTATTCAAATACCAAATCCACTCAAAATGAAATCCAATTCAAATTCTATCTGAATTCATTTCAACTCTAATTCAATTTAAATGTAAATAAATTCCAATAAAAATGTAGCCCAATCCAAACCTCAGCCAATTTAATTTCAATCTAAATGCAATTTGCATCCGATCCAATCCAAATCCAATCCAAATTCAATCCAAATCCAATCCAAATCCAATCCAAATCTAATTTAAATCCAATCCAAATCCAATCCAAATCTAATCCAAATTTAATCCAAATCCAATCCAAATCCAATCCAAATCCAATCCAAATCTAATCCAAATCCAATCCAAATTCAATCCAAATCCAATCTAAATCCAACCCAAATCCAATCCAAATCCAATCCAAATCTAATCAAAATCCAATCTAAATCCAATCAAAATCTAATCCAAATTCAATCCAAATCCAATCAAATCCAAATTCAATCCAAATCGAATCCAAATCCAATCTAAATCCAATCCAAATCCAATCCAAATCCAATCCAAATCCAAATCCAATTCAAATCTAATCTAAATCTAATCCAATCCAAATCCAATCCCAATCCAATCCAAATCCAATCCAAATCCAATCCAAATCTAATCCAAATCTAATCCAAATCCGATCCAAATCCAATCCAAATCCAATCCAAATCCAATCCAAATTCAATCCAAATCCAATCCAAATCTAATCCAATTCTAATCCAAATCCAATCTAAATCTAATCCAAATCCAATTCAAATCTAATCCAAATCTAATCCAATTCTAATCCAAATCCAATCTAAATCTAATCCAAATCCAATTCAAATCTAATCCAAATCCAATCCAAATCCAATCCAATCCAAATCCAATCCAAATCCAATCCAAATCCAATCCAAATCCAATCCAAATCCAATCCAAATCCAATCCAAATCCAATCCAAATACAATCCAAATCCAATCCAAATCCAATCCAAATCTAATCAAATCCAATCCAATCCAAATCTAATCCAAATCCAATCCAAATCTAATCAAATCCAATCCAATCCAAACCCAATCCAAATCCAATCCAAATCTAATCAAATCCAATCCAATCCAAATCCAATCCAAATCCAATCCAAATCCAATCCAAATCCAATCCAAATCCAATCCAAATCCAATCCAAATCCAATCCAAATACAATCCAACCAAAACCCATCCAAAATCAATACAAAATCCATACCAATCCAATCCAAATCCAATCCAAATCCAATCCAAATCCAATCCAAATCCAATCCAAATCCAATCCAAATCCAATCCAAATACAATCCAAATCCAATCCAAATCTAATCAAATCCAATCCAATCCAATCCAATCCAATCCAAATCTAATCCAAATCCAATCCAAATCTAATCAAAAACCAATCCAAATCCAATCCAAATCCAATCCAAATCCAATCCAAATCTAATCCAAATTAAATCCAAATCCAATCCAAATCCAATCCAAATCCAATTCAAATTCAATCCAAAACCAGTCCAAATCTAATCAAAATCCAATCCAAATCCAATCCAAATCCAATCCAAATCTAATCCAAATTCAATCCAAATCCAATCCAATCTAAATTCAATCCAAATCCAAATCCAATCCAAATCTAATCCAAATTCAATCCAAATCCAATCCAATCCAAATTCAATCCAATCCAAATCCAGTCCGTCCCCAATCCAAATCCAATCCAAATCCAATAAAAATCCAATCCAATTCCAATCTAAATCCAATTCAAATCCAATCCAAATCCAAATCCAATCCAAGTCCAATCCAAATCCAGTCCGTATCCAATCCAAATCCAATCCAAATCCAATCCAAATCCAATCCAAATCCAATCCAAATCCAATCCAAATCCAATCCAAATCCAATCCAAATCCAATCCAAATCCAATAAAAATCCAATCTAAATCCAATTCAAATCCAATCCAAATCCAATTCAAATCCAATCCAAATTCAATCCAAATCCAATCTAAATCCAATCCAAATCCAATTCAAATCCAATCCAAATCATATCCAAATTCAATCCAAATCCAATCCAATCCAAATTCAATCCAAATCCAATCTAAATCCAATCCAAATCCAATCCAAATCCAATCCAAATCCAAATCCAATCCAAATCCAAACCAATCCAAATCCAGTCCGTATCCAATCCAAATTCAACCCAAATCAAATCCAAATCCAATAAAATCCAATCCAAATCCAATCGAAATCCAATCCAATCCAAATCCAATCCAAATCCAATCCAAATCCAATCCAAATCCAATCCAAATCTAATCCAAATCTAATCCGAATCCAAGTCCAATTCAAATCCAATCCAAATCCAATCCAAATCCAATCCAAATCCAATCCAAATCCAATCCAAATCCAATCCAAATCCAATCCAAACCCAACCCAAACCCAATCCAAACCAATCCAAATCCAATCCAAATCCAATCCAAATCCAATCCAAATCCAATCCAAATCCAATCCAAATCCAATCCAAATCCAATCCAAATCCAATCCAAATCCAATCCAAATCTAATCAAAATCCAATCCAAATCCAAATCTAATCCAAATTCAATCCAAATCCAATCCAATCCAAATTCAATCCAAATCCAATCTAAATCTAATTCAAATCCAATCCAAATCCAATCCAAATCCAAATTCAATCCAAATCCAATCCAAATCCAATCCAAATCCAATCCAAATCTTGTCCAAATCTAATCCAAATCCAAACTTAATCCAATCCAAATTCAATACAAATCCAATCCAATCCAAATCCAAATCCAATCCAATCCAAATCCAATCCAAAATCATTCTAAATCCAAATCCTATTAAAATTCAATTCATATCACATCCATGCCTAATCCAAATTCATTCGAAATTCAATCCATATAAATTTCAAACCCAATCCAAATTCGATCCAATCTAAATCCAATTCAAATCAATCCAAATCCAATCTGAATCCAACCATAATTCAATCCAAATCCAATCGATATTCAATCCACATCTAATCCAAGTCCAATCCGAATGCAATCCATTCCTAATTAAAATCAATCGAATTCCAACCAAAACTCAATCCAAATCCAGTCCAAAAGCAAATCAAAGTCAATTGAAGTCAAATTTAAATCCAACTAGAATCAGTTACAAGATTCAAACAAAAAACAAATGATATCATATCTAAAAATTTGAAATTCAATCCAAATGCAAGGCAAAACCAAAATAAGATCCAATCTGATCCCAATCCAAATCCAATGCAATTCGTGTTTCATGTTTTCGCCAGGCTTCCTTTTTTTTTCCGCATTCGCAAAGTTTACTCTTCTATAGGGCACACATACGTAGTCCTACGTGTAAATGCCTTGTATTTCTGTTCGCTCCGGAATATACAAAAAAACCTAGTAATCCTGCTGCAAAAAAATGTGTCGGAGACCTGCTCGCCCCGGAATAAACAAAAAAAATGACTCGGAGACCTGCTCGCTCCGGTATCTTATTATCCTCGGGGGACCTGAACGCTCCGGCATTATCTTTTGATAATACTTGAAGACCTGCTCGCTTCAGTATTTTTTTTAATACGGAGACCTGCTCGCTCCGAAATTAACAAACATAAAAAGCTTCGGAGACCTGCTCGCTCCGGTATCTTATTATCCTCGGGAGACCTGCTCGCTCCGGGATTATCTTTTAATAATACTTGAAGACCTGCTCGCTTCAGTATTTTTTTTTAATTCGGGGACCTGCTCGCTCCGAAATCAACAAACAAAAAAAGTCTCAGAGACCTGCTCGCTCCGGTATCTTATTATCCTCGGGAGACCTGCTCGCTCCGGGATTATCTTTTAATAATACTTGAAGACCTGCTCGCTTCAGTATTTTTTTTTAATTCGGGGACCTGCTCGCTCCGAAATCAACAAACAAAAAAAGTCTCGGAGACCTGCTCGCTCCGGTATCTTATTATCCTCGGGAGACCTGCTCGCTCCGGGATTATCTTTTATTAATACACGAAGACCTGCTCGCTTCAGTATTTATTATTTTTAATTCGGAGACCTGCTCGCTCCGCAATGCACTACTTTAATCAAATCCCCAAACTTGGGCATACTTACCAGGTAACTAGCACATTAATGGATGTGGCAAGCACCATTTTTATGTGCCAGTTACAAAGTCAAACATAATTGCTGCGTAATGTCGTATTCCAGTATCTAATCCCACCTAATCCGTTTTTCTACAGTCCTCAGAGTCACTCCACTAAAAGAAACATACTTGCTCACAAAATACACTAAAACAATCACACCTTACATTCGCATTTACTATTTTCGCCAATCTATTTACTTTCTTTTAACAATTTTGTTTCATCCTACCGACTTCGCCATGTCGTATCCGCATTTTACTCAGCCAAAGAGTCATGACACTCGCGAGCACGAATCAAAAAAACAACAACCATTCGATTATAACATGGTCAATAGACTGAATCTCTCATGCACATTTCTGCTTTTTCAAGCTGCCGTCCGTTCTGCTCAGATCGTCACATTCACATTCTATCTCTTTCATACCTCCATTCTACTCAACTCTTCATTCCTTCAGCTACAAGTCACACCCCATATGATTCAATAACGTTTGTCGCATTTGTGAATCTTCTCTTGAACGTGCGCTTTCATTCTGAGCTTTTCATAATTGAAAGCTCTGCTACAGTGGACTTTGTACACCTGAGATGTTGACATCCTAACACTCAGACAAATATACATACATGAAATAAACAATTATCAGATGGTCGATCGTATTCACTACAGAAACATTATTACATTATTTGTTTTTATTTGTTTGTTTTCTTCCTTTCTTTTTTATGTCAGAAATGTATTTGAAAGTTAGAAATGATCAATTAAATCGAGGTAATATGGTCGGAGTTTTGCTAAGTTTTATTAAGTACTGATGAAATGCAACGAAAGTTTTCATGTAGTGATTCTTCTTGATCACAAATGTTTTTCAACTCAATAATGGCATATTCATATTACAAGCATTTACGAGGCATTTAGAGTGATAAATTTCATATGAAATGAAAATACGATGAGCAATCCTTGATATCAAGCTACTCTTCATCATGTGAGTAAAGTCGTGCTCTGAATAGGCTATAACAGAAGACATTTAATCTGTAATAGATTAATACATTTAAAAAATATCAATAAATTACGAGCTAAAAATCACAGGTGAATCATACTACGTTTACTACATACTACAAACCCTTTGCTACAGTGTCAAAGAACCCATACCATATATTATCTACTTTACATGTTTTGTACGGCAGGGTTTGCTTTGTTAAGCATTTGTCGACCTTGAGAGAAATGGTTCAAAAATACCAATCCGAAGAAGATGAATTTGATTTTGGTTCGATCCAGGTTGTTTAGATGAATGAAAATAATATCATGATATATAATATAACATGATATAATATTATATGATGAAATATAAACATTTATTGAGTATAATTGCAAGAAATTTGATGAATGTAGTAAATTATTGAAAACAATGAATGAAGCTCAACCGATTGATACCGAAGCTTGTTGTCATCTGATCGAACGTTTTGTTCACCTGGTTCTGAAAAAAGGTAATTCTACTATGGGATCACTAGAAAAAAAGTAGGTTCTGAAAAATGGTGGCTCTGGTATCGTAATCATTGAATATTTTTATTGGTGTCAACCGGCCCGACAAAGTAGTCGAACCTCCATTAGTCAAAACGGAAACCCGAAAACAAGTTATTTTGTATGGTAGGATTCGATTTCATAAATGTAATGTAATAATCACAAATTAAATGTTTTCCTATAACAACAGAATATTTATTCATAGGGTGTCTCGTATTACGAATATTATAAACATGTTTAGAAGGAGTAAAACGATTATAAAAAGTAAAATAATTGAATAAAACGTTACGATGTATGTAATATATGATGGGAAGATCCATTAATTACGTAACGCAAAAGTTGAGCATTTTCAACCCCCCCTCCCCCCTATGTCACACTTTTTGTATGAAACATCTGAAAATTTTGTATGGACCGTCACACTTCACTCAACCCCCCCTCCCCCCTCTAAGCGTTACGTAATTTGTGGACGCTCCCTAACCAATACGGAGACAATGAGTTTGGATATTTCCGTTGGTAAAAAATAACCCTTTAGCTGTTGTACACAATATACAGTTTATTTTATGAAAATACTGTTGAATACACTGCCATATGATGAAAATATTCCATATAATTTTCTATTTGAGCTCAAAGAGTTTAATTCATATACCCTTAAAAGAAATTTGATAAAATTGAAATGACTATATTAGAGGTGATGGACATTATGTGTTAAATAAATAGGAATGAAACAAATGTAAAGAATATGATAAGAATAATAAAATCAATAAATATTCTGAAAATATTAATTATAATAAGGTAATGAATTAACAATAAGAACTTCACTTGTCATAAGACGAGTATGCACAATCCCACTCAACTGTACCCCGACATATACGTACCTCGACCCCAACAGTAAAGCCGTCTTCAGTGTCTCGTACTTGACTCGACTTCGAGACGCCGAAGACGACCCCACCGCTGAGGTCGAAACACGCATCTGTCAAGGGACAATCAAGTGTTGGAACCAAATGGGACCGTACAAAATCGTCTTATGACAAGTGAAAATATTCCACTAAAAAGCTCAAAATAATTTTCTCAGGCTGACTACTTTACCCACAATTTAAAGACTTGGCAGCTCTTCGCTTCCGAGAGGTGGTAATCCTGAAAGATCTCCAGCAATGCCGGCGGCTACCATTTTCACTTGAGCACTATTGTCAGCTATTACGATCTATCTCATTGATCCGAAGAAAGCACGATCGGCTAACGGACGCCTTCAGGGCCGTATGGTCTCCCTCGGGGGTGTAGGTTAAGTTGGGTTAAGTCGACCATTCTTACCCGCGGAAGTTAATATTTGTACACCAACAATTTTCAAAATTTGAACAAGACAAAATGTCACACGCGAGAAAAAATGCTTCCGTTTTAAACGATGCCGAGTGTTTTTTTTTCATATTTGTTTATATGCATAAAACAAATTCTCGCCAAGCGCAATTTGTTGCAAACAAATCGGATGAGCATAAGAGCAAAAAATGGCATTTTATTGTTTTAAAATTAGTATTTTCGCCATAACTTTTGACCCAATTGTACGATCCGGCCAAGTTTCTATAGGAAACCATGGGACAAGATTCTGCGTCGAATGCAATCTGTTGCGAGCGACCTGAGAAGCACACATATTGCACATCAATCACAGTAACTTATATATGACCGGATTCAATCACAATATGGTTACTGCAACCAGATTTGTTAAACTTGTGTTGCTTGGGGAATATATGAAGTCTAAGTGCTAAAAAAGTGAGCAAGACTTTTTTGAACTCTTTTTCGCAATAAATAGTAATTTGACCATAACATCTAAGCCCATAGTCCGATCTGGCAAATTTTTAATAAGAAAATATGAGACACTCTGCGTCGAATGCAATTTAATGCGAGTAAATCGGTTGAGGAAAAGTGCCTGAAAAATGAGTGAGTTTTTTTTTTGCGATTTTTCCATAAAAACCCTGATTAATCCACCTAGCGGTGATGATGCCTTTCTCGTGCATTATAAAAATAGTATTTTGGCCATTACTCTTGAGCCCATAGTTCGATCTGACCAATTTTCAATAGGAAACAACGGTAGAGTATCCTGCGTCGAATGCAACTTGTTGTGAGTAAATCGGTTAAGGATAAGTACCTGAAAAATGAGTGACATTTTTTTACTTAATTTTTCTATAAAAAAGTGGTATTTTGGCCATAACTTCCGAGCCCATAGTCCGATCTGACCAATTTTCAATAGGAAACAATGGTAGAGTATCCTGCGTCGAATGCAACTTGTTGCGAGTAAATCGGTTAAGGATAAGTACCTGAAAAATGAGTGACATTTTTTTTGGGTGGGTGCGCACAGACACACACACACACACACACACACACATACACACAGACATCACCTCAATTCGTCGAGCTGAGTCGATCGGTATATAACACTATGGGTCTCCGGGCCTTCTATAAAAAGTTTGTTTTTGGAGCGATCATATAGCCTTTACGTATACTTAGTATACGAGAAAGGCAAAAATGGTATAATTTTCGATCCCATAGTCCGATATGGCCAATTTTCAATAGGAAACAACGGGACAGGATTCTGCGTCGAATGCAACTTGTTGCGAGCAAATCGGTTGAGAATAAGTGCCCGAAAAATGAGTGACATTTTTTACGTGATTTTTTCGTATGAATTTGTATTTTGGCCGTAACTCCTGATCCCATAGTCGTCGAATGCAACTTGTTGCGAGCAAATCGGTTGAGGCTAAGTGCCTGCAAAATGAGTGACATTTTTTACGCGATTTTTTCGTATAAATTTGTGTTTTGGCCATAACTCTCGATCCCATAGTCCGATCTGACCAATTTCAAATAGGAAACAATGGGACAGGATTCTGCGTCGAATGCAACCTGTTGCGAGCAAATCGGTTAAGGATAAGTGCCCAAAAAATGAGTGACATTTTTTACGCGATTTTTTTGTATGAATTTGTATTTTGGCCATAACTTCTGATCCCATAGTCCGATCTAGCCAATTTCAAATAGGAAACAATGAGACAGGATTTTGCGTCGAATGCAACTTGTTGCGAGTAAATCGGTTAAGGATAAGTGCCCGAAAAATGAGTGACATTTTTTACGCGATTTTTTTGTATGAATTTGTATTTTGGCCATAACTTCTGATCCCATAGTCCGATCTAGCCAATTTTAAATAGGAAACAATGGGACAGAATTCTGCGTCGAATGCAACTTGTTGCGAGCAAATCGGTTGAGGATAAGTGCTCTAAAAATGAGTGACATTTTTTGAGTAGTTTTGCGCACACACACACACACATACACACACACACACACACACACACACACACACACACACACACACACACACACACACACACACACACACACACACACACACACACACACACACACACACACACACACACACACACACACACACACACACACACACACACACAGACACACAGACATCACCTCAATTCGTCGAACTGAGTCGATTGGTATATAACACTATGGGTCTCCGGGCCTTCTATAAAAAGTTTGTTTTTGGAGCGATCATATAGCCTTTACCGTATACTTAGTATACGAGAAAGGCAAAACATGATAAAATAATGAATTAAATCAACTACTCCTGACTCGAAATCCGTCCACCGTGGACGGATTTCGAATCAAAGGATCAAAATCCGTACAGGTATTTCTTAACTAAATATTTAAATTGAAACAGTCTGATTGACTAAACTATTATTGTAAATAGTTCGATACGCACCTTGAGAAGCGATCCCTTCGATTTGTATTCCGCTTATCTTATGTGATGATTTGCAATTAGCAATAAAAACAGTTACTTTTCGTGCAATTATGCTCTACCCGAAAACAAAATGGCGGCATAAACTCCGCGTTTGGTAGTTGGAGATTTGTTTTTGATTTTTGTTGTTTTAATTTCAAAGCCTTCTTTCCAATTCTATTGTAACAGGTTAACTGTTCGGCGGGTGATATCTTTTAAAAACGTTACACACTCGTCGAACGTTCAAACTAGACTGTTTATTAATTCAAATTCTTAACTTAACTTGAGCTCCCATTTGGAGGTACCTGAAGTCATTATATAAATCACACCGTCATAATTAGCGTGCGACGGGTAGCATGGAACAGCTTGCCCTGGGAACAACCATAAAGCGATGACTCTGTAAAACGACACTTCCAAAACGAAGTGCATAAGCATTGGTAAAGGCATCGACTTGATGAGTCGCTGGATTATGGAGTCTAGAATTATATACGGCATGCCGCAAGGAATGCGATTTTATGGAATTGAACTAGGTCGGTGACATACGTGATACGCATGCTACACCACCACCCTTTACTGAAAATGATTGAAGATCATTTTTAAATTTTGACTTCAAATACCTCTCACAAATTACAATGATTATAATCCTGTTCCTTCAGTAAATTTTTCTTTCTTACATTTTAAGCTCATCCCTCCTTTCGAAAAGAATGATTTCACATGGTACAATGGCAATGGCAATATGTTTGTTATGATATTTTGTTGGTGGTTGTTTTCCATAATTCTATCTGATAATGGGTGAATTGCATTCTCAATTTCGTGTGATTCAAAATAAAGGATAAGTTTCATTAGTATTTCATAATATGCTATCATTTTAATTTTTAAAATATCAATTCGAAAGGTGTGCAATAATAATCTCCACTTTTCAGTGTTCCACTAAAAAACTCTATATATATTTTTAAATAATTAAATTGCAGTTGAAGTAGTGTTATACAAATAATAATAATGCTTTTGTCCAATATGCTTTGGATTATTTACTGAAGATCGGTAGACATTCATTCAAATACCTTTAGTTTTTCTCTAACGAACCGATAATTTTGTGAAATCTACGTTTTAATATACAAAACCGAGTTTAGGTAAAAGAAATGCTTCTTCATTTGTAACTGCTTCGTACACATGAAGTTGATCAGGCTTCTGTGTTTGAACGTTGCAATGAATAACATTTTCTTGTTTTTAAGAAATGGAACTGGTAATTTAATCAATTTAAGCGAAAAGGTCTCAATATGAATTTTACTAAAGCAGTTTTTATTTCTTCTGTATAATTTGTTACGTCTTACGAAATATATAGTAGAAAAATTAATGTTGCATAGAAAAAAAAATCATATAATTAAGGACAGATCCAAAATCAATAAAGTATTAAATATATATATTTGAACATTCTTCATTTTTTGTCGTTGTCGCTATCCATGACAAAATTATCATAGCTGATAAACAATTTTTCCTATATTCTATGACGTCCTTCTGCTCTTCATTGAGGCAGGCATCCGGGTAATAATAAAAAAAACTAGCGTGCGCAGACTTATCTGGTCGCTTTTCAAATTAATTTAGGCAACAAGCACTAGAGCTTGGCCATTTCTTCTTCCGGGCATCCGGTATCCTTTTAATCCGGGCATCTGGGGCAATATTTTAAAATTCAATAATAAATAAATACGTGGGTGCAGGCCTGCAAACCCTTTTTTCTATCACTTTAGCACCCAGGCATTCCTTGCTATGGATTTTAAGCCTTTTCGCATAGCTAAAGAGAATATTATGATTTTGTTTCCTAATTCTAACAACCTTCTGGGGATTTTAAGCCTTTTCGCCCAGGGTTGAGTAAATAAATAATGAAATGTATTGGTTTTTAACGAAATTCTGGGGATTTTAAGCCTTTTCGCCCAGTAATTACGTAATAAATAATAATATGAAATAAATATGTTTGAGCTTACTTTGTAATTTGTTGATATTATTATTTATGTATTTTTTGTAGTTGACATTATAAAGTTTTTAGCCATTTTATTTGTATTTTGTTTAGTTTTATTTTAAAAATATCTAATCATATCGTTATTTATATTTCTACATTTTATATTCAAATTTTCATTATTCGAGGGTTGTTATTAATGATTTTTAAAAGTTTAAGTTATTTATTTGTTATTGTTGGCAAATTATAACAGTTTTGTTTTTGAATTGAGTTTTTCAATTGTTAATTTTGCTTTTGTTTATGAGTTCATTATAATATAATTATTGTGTTGAATTTAAATCTTACTTTTTTTTTAGTAATATCAGAAATATTTGAAAAAATTAGTATGTTGCAAATCTTGATTTTGGAATTTTATATTTTCTTTATATATTATTATTTATAAGATATTTTTGTTTTAGGTATATTTTATTAAAAATTAATAACACGGGGAAAAATTCTTAACGTTTTACATCGTAGTAGCAAAGCTAAACGTTCAAAATGAAAGTACTGTGAGTTCACCTCTATTTGTGAAAATGTAAAATATAGCCCGAGAAGGAAAACATGTTTTTTTATTATTGGAAAGAAGAAACAAAAAATAAGGGTATAACTCAGGAAAATCGACACATGGCAAAAATCCATGGATTTTGAAATATGCATATCATGCGTCGGCACATACTTAATTGCATACAAATTCACACATGGTTACTATGACCCACATGGATAGTATGTGTGAACACTCATGCAATGAATGCGCGGGCATGGAATATATATGTCGAAAATATGGAATCCATTTCGCTACCCCCATTGCAAAATCCATGTTTGAACTCATGAATATAATGCGGAGATTTTTGTAAGTGTAGGGATAAATTTATAATGAATACCAAATATTGTGTTTGATTGATCATTTTTTTTGTTATTGATTGGTAATGATCAATGTTTACGAAATTTGCATTGTTTTTAATTTTGAAGGCAAATTTGAGCCAGATAAATATAGCCAATCACTTTTATACGGTGAATAGTAGGATAGAGGAGAAAGAAACTTGTACGATTAGGTTAAAATCAATTAAGTAATACAGAAAGAATGCAAATAAATGTTTTTTTTTTCTTCCTTGGATGATCAAAGTGAAAACTTTTTGCTCGAAGAAAAAAGTAAAATGTTATAGTTGAGTGTACTCTTCATGAAAGTATTTATAAATGGGTACCTAATTTAGCGATGCAAAAAAACTTAACAAAAATGAGATTGCATGAATGGGAATATTGTGCTTACATTTTAGAAAAACACAAAATTACAAAAACGTTTTATTTTAAGTTTAACCTGAAATTAAGATGCATAGTTCATTTAAATGATTATTTTCAAATGTATAAACAAATTTAGATAGGTTTAAAAACATGTTTTTGAATGGTTACATGAAGTAATGCCAAGGTGAAAAAATAAAATTAGCAGTTTGATGAGTTGCCACATTTTGGAAAAAAATATATATAGGATGAGAAGATATGTTTTTTTTTATAGGTCAGTTTTGGACATTAGTTTTAAGTATGCATTAGAAACGGCTTGAGTTAGTTTGCAAATAATTTAAATTTCCTTTCAAGGACAAATTTCCGTCGTATGATACACGTTGTATGTTTGATATTATTCGAAATTTTGTAATAGAGTTTGCCATGACATTATTTATAAATAATCTAGTCACAAATAAAAAAGATACAACTGAATTATTAACAAAATATATGAATAAAAATTAAAAGAATAAAATTAAATTGTATTTTTGCAATTGTCAAATTTCTGACAGCAGAAAGGTGTAAATGCACAACGGAGTCTTTAACTCAAAAGTGTAGTTTAGGATTAGTACGCTTAATTGCAACAAAGTAGATAAATTTATGACAACTTCGTACAAAAAAAGATGTTTGTTTAGAATTGTAAGTAAGTTTTAGTTACACTGGGATTCTTTTCTAACAAGTTTGATAGCTTTTTTTTAAATAAAATCTATTATTTTTTTGTTAATTTGAATAATTTTGTAATTTTAATTCTTCAATAATATGTTCAGCAATAATATTATAAATAGCAATATATAATAATAATAATGATTTTTTTTATATAAATTTTTCGCTGAGTTCTTCAAATTTATTAGTCTTTTACTGTTTAATTTAATTATTATGTGCATTTGTGGCAATGATCATATTAATTTAAATAAATAAATAGTAAAACTCTAAACTAAACTGCTAAACGTCACCCATACTCAAGTGATTCTACACTACAAAATTCCACACATTTTTATTGGCAAAAATCCATTAATTTTATTCATGATTGTAATTAGTGCACACATAACCACTCTCCACGCGAAGTACAAATATAATCTATAATCAAATAAAATGTATGTGTGGTCTCTAATATGCAGTTATTGAATTTATGTGTGGTTACAAATTGCATATATTTGGGTCGCCAAATTGCAAAAAATTATGTGTGCGACAAATATATTCAATATAAAGAATTTTTTCGGTGTACTGTACTTTTGTGTTGCGCAATTCAGTTGCAACATGAATTTTCTTTAACGTAAACATGTATTTAACGATTTTCTTCGACTGCTTTACGATTTCTTCGATTAAAAACACTTATTTTTATATGCTAAATATTGGATTCACCGTGTTTCTATGCCTTTGTAATTTCATTAAAACGCATAAAAAGATTCACTTCTCGTAAAATGTAAAAAAAAATTCAAATTCGTATTTCGTTGAAGTTTATAAGTGGTTTTTAGTATTATTATTATTTACTTTCTCATTGTGTGCTTTTTTGGGTTTTAAACGAACAAATATACGCGCGAACAAAACAATACCGCAGTTAAACAATTAGTACGAAAACCTAATATAAGACGTAAAGTTGTAATTTTGAATCATCAATAAAAATCTACATTTACTCCGAGACTTACAAGAAAAGGGAGAAACTAAACTAGAGCTCATCTATAGAGAAAAATGTCGCACGACAGTTAGAAGATAGCACTATTCAACATATTATAATTTTATGCGTACGTACAAACAACATGTTGTTCATTTTACTCACTTTCTTTTAAAATTAGATAAATTCCGCTATTACCTGGTTACTGCTGCATACTTGCTAAATGTTTTCAGCGAGTCCATCCGTGTCGAGTCTTTCGGTGGTTCAAAAGACATTGGGGTATATGCCTTATCCAGGTTATGGTGTTAGATGATTTTGCTGTGTGACAGCACAGCGACGGCGGCATCCGGAGCTAATGTCGATGTCTTTCTTCCTCGATATTGGCACTTTATTCTAAAATCAGCGTAGCTCGACCGGACGGACACCACATTAACCGTGCCGTCGTGAACACGTATGTACTTTTCGCTTCACCTGCGCCAACTGCATGTATTATGTTGCGCGAGTTGTGCTGTACTTGATAATTAAATCCACCTGCAACTCCACTTTTGGTCTCGTGTTTCCAAGCGTTAACTCACGAGGCATTTTGATTGATAAATCCCGATCTCCTACTGAGGCGATGGTCGTAGGTTTTTGTTATTGTTGCTTCTGATTCAATCTTATAGATCACACGTATCGACTTGTACACAAACTTTGGTGCACTTGTGTATTCTGTGTGTCCTGCGTCAGCAAATCTCGACCCGAAAACTAAATTACAAACATGGTGTGATAACCGCAATTGGGGACATACTGGGCATCATTTAAATCCATTTTAGCCACTCAACTATGTACATTTTCTTCAGTCGGCAGGGTGACGGTTCCTGCCGGCTCACCAGTCTTTATCACTTTATTAATTGCCGGATTCGGCCACTTGTTCACTGGTCGCCATGTAACAGGTTAACTGTTCGGCGGGTGATATCTTTTAAAACGTTACACACTCGTCGAACGTTCAAACTAGACTGTTTATTAATTCAAATTCTTAACTTAACTTGAGCTCCCATTTGGAGGTACCTGAAGTCATTATATAAATCACACCGTCGGCACTAGCGTGCGACGGGTAGCATGGGAACAGCTTGCCCTGGGAACAACCATAAAGCGATGACTCTGTAAAACGACACTTCCAAAACGAAGTGCATAAGCATTGCAAAAGGCATCGACTTGATGAGTCGCTGGATTATGGAGTCTAGAATTATATACGGCATGCCGCAAGGAATGCGATTTTATGGAATTGAACTAGGGTCGGTGACATACGTGATACGCATGCTACACTATGCCTTCAAAGCTTACTGTCAAGTGTCTGAACAGGATAAGATTAATTATTCATACATTAATTACCTTTAACCTCCTTTAATTTATTGATAGCTCATGAGGTGGACGGATTTCGGTGCTGTACGGATTTCGGTCCCGCACGGTACTGAAAATAAAATCAAAAAAAGGAATTTTCGGAGGAATTCCTAGATTAATTCCCAAAGTAATCCTGAAAGAATTCCGGTGGAAACTTCAAGATATCCACTAGAAGATCCTCCATGAGTTTCTCCGAAAACTCCACCGGCAGTTCCTCCAAGAATTCCTCCAGGATTTCCTCCAAGAATTATTCCGGTATTCTATCGGCAGTTCCTCTGAAATTTTTTCCGGGAAGTTTTCCAGAATTTTCTCCGGGAATTCATTTAGGCTTTCTTCAACCGTCTAAGACGAATTAAGTACTCTCCATTTAATTCCACCACCATCCGAACGGACTGGCTTTCTTTCTGGAATTCATTTAGGCTTCTTCAGGAATTTATATAGAAATTCCCCCAAAAGCTCCTCCGAGAATTTCTCTGGGAGCTCCTCAGGGAATTCTCTGGGAGGTCCTCTGATGATGACGATGGTACAACTACATACCTCTACAAAGGTTTCAGCTAGACGAGATTTATCTACAAGATGAATTTTCCAAGATTTTTTCCAAAGATTCTTCTGATATTTTCACTAACATTTCCTTCAGGGATTCCTTTGAAAATTATCCCGCAAATTTCTTTAGAAATTCCTCCGGAAATTTATCGAGAATTCCTCCGAGAGCTCCTTCAGGAATTCCACCGACAATTCAGGAGTTTCTCCGGGAATTCCTCCGGGAATTCCACAAGTAGCTCTACCAGGAAATCATTCAGGCTTTTTTCAGAAAATCATTTAGGCTTTCTTCAGAAATTTGGAAATTTCGGATGTTGTGGTTGGAAATTCCTCCTGAAGTTCTTCAGATAGTTTCTCTGGGAATTCCTCCGGGAGGTCCTCTAGGAATTCTTCTAGGAGTTTCTCCTGAAATTCCTTCGGAAGTTCTTATGGGAGCTCCTTCGGCAGTTCCATCGGGAACTCCTCCGGGAGATCCACCTCAGAGGAGGAACTCCCGGAGGAATTTCGGGAGAAATTCTTGGAGAAATGGTCAGAGGAATTCTAGGAGGGGCTGCCGGAGGAACTTCTGAGGGAATTTCTTGAAGAACTACAGCAAGAATTTCCGGAGGAATTCCTTGAAGAATTCCTGGAGGACTTGTAAAAACTCCTGGATGAAATCCCAAATGAACTTACGTAAGAATTCCAGGAGGAACTCCTGGAAGATTTCCTAAAGGACCTCCCGGAGTAATTCCCGAAGGAAATCCCAGAGAAATTCTCCGAGGAACTTCTGGAGGAATTTGTAGATAAATTCCTAAAGAGGGCCTAAATGAATTCCTGAAAGAAAGCCTGAATGAATTACCGGAGGAACTACTGGTGGAACTCCCTGAGGAATTTTCATAGGAACAGCCGGTGGAATATCCGGAGTTGAATTTCTAGTGGAACTTCCGAAATCCCATTTCCCGTGAAATTCCTACCAAATAACCTTTAGAAATTATTATTATTATTTTTATTTGGGAGGTTTTCAGCCCTAGGCTGGTTCAGTCCGAATCCAGGAATTCCCTGTGAAGTTCCTTGAGGGATTCCCGGAGGAACTCTTGGTAAAACTCCTGTAGGAGCTCCCGGAGGTACTCCCACAAGCACTTCCGGAGGAATTCCCACAAGGAAGTCCTGAAATATTTTTTGGAGAAGTTCCTGAAGGAATTTTCGGAGAAATATCTGAAGTAATTCCCGGAAAAAATACCAGGAGGAATTAATGCAGAAATTCCCAGATGAAATCCTGAAAGTATTCCCAGATGAATTGCTGAAGAAATTACCGGATGAATTCCCGGGGGTTTGTTCTGAAGAAATTCCTGGAAGAACTCTTGGAAGATATCCTGGAGGAACTCTCAAATTATTTTCCGAATGAAATTGTAGAGTAAATTCCGAGTGAAGTCTGGAAAGAATTCAAGGAACAATTCTGCGGAAAGAATTCCGGAGTAATTCCTGACGGAATTCCTGGAGCAGTATCTGAAGGTATTCCCGGAAAAAATACCTGCAAGAATTTCCGGGGGAATACTTGGACGAATTGCTGGAGAAATTCTTAAACAATTTTTTAGAGGAATTCTTGAAGGATATTCTGAAGTGCCATTTTCCTATTTCTTATACCCTACACTGTTGTCGAATAGATTCATTCCAGAAAGCTTTAGAAAATAACCACTGCATCCTGCGGTTGTTCCAATTCCAGCACTTGTTTCGTTGGGATCCTTGTTCTGTTATTCATTGGAAGCCGTGGATGGTAGCGTCATTGGACAGAGTGCACCATTTTCTAGCGGTAGTGAAGATGCACCTGCGTTAACCCAGCCGAGTTTCTGCAACGTTTTGAAGTCTGGATAAACAGCCGTTCAACGAAATTTCTGGAAGCTGCTGGTCCTTCAGCTGCAGCTGAGGATTCATAATAAAACTGCATTTACGGACATTGATTTCAAACACGCGCATGCTGTAAATGAATGCTGTAAATATACCTCTTATGATAAGGACCGATAGATAAATGCATAACAGATTGCATAACTTACCAGTTTTCGGTTTTTTGAATTCTGCAATTATGATTTTTTCACTAACTGATATGGTTAAATTTACCCATTATTTCTCCCAGAATCAATATTCTGACATGGGAGAAAAATACCCTTTTTTGTTTACGAAAAAATTACCCGTTTTCTGACATATCAGTATTTATCAAAAAAATGGGTACTTGATACCCATTTAATGGATACTTTCAAATGTCCGTTCGGAGGAATTTAGAAGATTCCAAGGGAGCTTCTAGAAAGATTTTAAGGAGAATTCTTGAGCCCGAAATGTTTCGAGTTGTTTGGACTTTTACATATTATGGATCCGGGATACCCTAATACGTTTTTGGGAATCTTGAATTTCAACCACCTATTTCTGAATATGATTGGATTGTAAAGTGCACATGTTCAAGGTAAAGACACTATATACAAAGACGGGAAGTCTGATCCCTGAACAAATAAATTACCAGGCAACTCTGCGTCCGCAACACTGCTGATGCTGGATATACTTTCCACATTGGTCTATACGAATTTCATAATTCAAAAATATTTTATTTGTATCGTGTTCAACCACCCAATAAAAAGCCACAATTCACTATAAACATGTTTAATTGATTTTCAACCACATAAGAACACTTTTTCACCTAAATCCATCAACAAATATTCACATAATAACATAAACATATTTATTCGTGCTGGTTCAAATAAACCCTTGCCAAATGTTGCGCGCGATATTTTGGAATGACAGGTCTCTTGCTCGATTGGAATGACACTGACAGTAAATTTGGAATTCCAATTGGAACATTTCCCGTCTTTGTTTATAGTGTCTTTAGTTTAAGGGAACTCATTTCAGTAGGGGAAGATCCCCCAGCACCGAACACTTCTTAAAACAACACTCGCAGAAATCCGTCAATCATCTCATGTAGTATAAAAGAAAGCTATTGAGAAGTCCTTTACCCTTCAGACCGCATCGTGCTTTCGTGCAGTGCGGTTCTTTCTCTCTTTGCGGAAGGAAGTTTTTAATACTACCCGAAGCTATTTTAATTTCAACGGTGCTTCTTAGCGCTATTTGTACCAACTGATCCCGTTACGATCTTTGCAAGGACCCGTGCCTTCGTTTTACGTTGGACCCGTTTGCGGAAGTAAAATTCCGACAAGCGGTGGTAATCCTGCAGGGACACCGTTCTGGGAAAAAACCTCTTAGAAGGTCACGTCTCCACGCTCAGCAATGAGTATTAACAAAAACAAGAGGAAGGGGAGTCTCTGAATTCTCCACTTCCTTCAAAGAAACAAGGTTTCAAGACCGTCCTGCCCAAGCGCGGAAAAAATAGAAGGAAGCTGGAGAATTCAGATATTCCTTCTAACTCTAATATCGGAAATAATTCTTCTCCAATCGAACTGAGCAATCAGTTCGATTTGATTAATGATGAAATTGAGCAAATCGAATCTACCTCTAGCCCAGGTGATTCGATTCATGCGAAAAAAGCAAAGGATTCCGCCAATTGTGGTATCTGTTGCCGAGTTTTCTGGCTTCCGGAATGAGATTTTGAGTAACCTTCAGGGGATCAAGGTTTCATTTCAGATTGCTAGGAAGGGTGACTGCCGCGTTTTGCCGGGATCCTTTGACGATCGCAAACGTCTTCTTCACTATTTAACTGAGAAGCGCCATAAATTCTTCACATACGACGACAAAACTGAGCGATTGTTCAAAGTCGTCTTGAAAGGTCTCCCCAGTGATGACAAATCACTGGATGAGATTAAAATTGAAATTTCTCAATTACTTGGATTTTCACCAGTCCAAGTAATTAAGATGAAAAAGAAATCCCATTCTGGTACTTCCCAGAGGGGCATTTCTCAAGAATTTTATTTAGTTCATTTTAACAAAAGTGAACTAAATAATATGAAAAGTTTGGAAAAGGCCTGTATTATGTCTCATGTCCGTGTTACATGGGAACATTTCCGCAGGCCTGGGGAAAATTTCCAAAACCCTACCCAGTGCCGTAAGTGCCAAAAGTGGGGTCATGGATCCAAACATTGTAACATGGATGCTAAATGCATGATTTGTGGTGGAACCTCTCACGCCAAGGACGCATGTCCTGTGAGAGAAGATTCACGCAAAAAAGTTTTGAATTCCCGTGCAAAATTGATGACGGGAAATTCCAATCGGATCACAGATTCGACGGGTAGAAATTTTTCAAACGCTCAAATTTCGAAACCGGTTACCGGTCGAGCAATTCATACCCACCACAATTCACAAACAAATTTTGCCGCTCGTCAACGGGTAGCAAGCACTTCAGTAAATTCCAATTTTTCCAATGTACCTACGTATGCAAACATCGCTGCTGGTAGACCAAATTTCTCTTCTCAAAATGAGGTTTATACCGATGTCCCAACGGAAAATAACGGTCATGTTGCCGATTCAGGTAGCATGTCCTCTTCCGACTTCGATTTTCTAACTGAACAATTGCATCACATGATTGATGCAATGTTCAAAGCAAATACCATTCCTGAAGCTGTTCAGGTTGGTATAAAGTACACACAAAAAATTGTTATCGGACTCCGTTTCAATGGATCCAAATAATTGTGTGAAAGTTCTAAATTGGAATGCCCGCTCTCTAAAGGGTAAGGAAGATGAATTATTCAACTTCCTTTCAGTTCATAATGTGCATATTGCCATTATAACTGAAACGTATTTAAAACCAGGACTCTCCATTAAAAGAGATCCAAACAATTTTATCTACAGAAATGATCGTCTTGACAGCGCCTGTGGTGGAGTCGCCATTGTCATTAATAGACGTATCAAACATAAATTATTTTCTTCGTTTGAAACCAAAGTTTTTGAAACCTTGGGAGTTTCTGTTGAAACAAATTTTGGACAATTTTCCTTCATTGCAGCCTACTTGCCTTTTCAATGCAATGGGCAGCAAAAGAATTTGTTGAAAGCTGATCTTCAAATTCTGACTCGCAACAAATCAAAATTCTTCGTAATTGGTGACTTCAATGCCAAACACCGTTCATGGAATAATGCTCAAAGCAATTCCAATGGTAAAATTTTATTTGAAGATTGTTCTGCGGGATATTATACTATTCAATATCCCAATGGACCAACTTGTTTTTCTTCCAGTCGAAATCCTTCTACAATTGATTTAGTTTTAACGGATTCAAGTCAGCTGTGTGGCCAATTGGTAACTCATGCTGACTTTGACTTTGATCACCTTCCTGTGACATTTGAAATCTCACAAGAAGCCATTTATAATCCAATCAGCTCTACTTTTAATTATCATAGAGCTGATTGGGATTTATATAAAACGTATATCGATAGGCATTTTGATGTTGATATTGCTCTCGATACCAAAAGTGATATTGATAATGCTCTCGTATCTTTGACAAATTTAATTGTCGAAGCCAGAGGCATTGCAATTCCGAAATGTGAAGTTAAATTCAACTCCATTATTATTGACGACGATCTTCAGCTACTGATCCGTCTTAAAAATGTGAGAAGAAGGCAATACCAAAGAACTCGCGATCCCGCGTTGAAAGTTATTTGGCGAGATTTGCAAAATGAAATTAAAAAACGTTTCGCTATTCTGAGAAATACCAACTTTGATAATAATGTCTCGAAATTTGATCCCAGTTCGAAACCCTTTTGGAAATTAACGAAATTTTTTTAAAAACCTCAAAAGCCAATTACAGCGCTTAAAGAGGGAAATAAAATTTTATTGACAAATGGCGAAAAGGCTCAAAAACTTGCTCAGCAGTTCGAGAGGGCCCATAGTTTTAGTCTAGGTCTCACTAGTCCAATAGAGGATCAGGTTACACGGAGCTTCAAAGTCATTCTCAATAAAGAGAATGTGTTTGACCCTTCGTTGGGAACTAATTTGGATGAAGTGAGATCTATTTCTAGAAAATTTTAAAATATGAAAGCCCCGGTCGATGATGGTATATTCTACATACTTATCAAAAAACTTCCTGAGAGCTCTTTATCCTTTTTGGTTAATTTATTTAACAAATGTTTTCAATTGGCATACTTTCCAGATAAATGTTTCGCCAAAGTTGTTCCAATTTTGAAGCCGGACAAAAATCCAGCTGAGGCTTCTAGTTATCGCCCAATCAGTTTGCTTTCTTCAATAAGCAAACTGTTTGAAAAGATTATTTTAAATAGAATGATGGTTCATATTAATGACAATTCTATTTTTGCTGATGAGCAATTTGGTTTTCGCCATGGGCATTCAACCACTCATCAGTTATTAAGAGTTACGAACTTAATTCGGCTCAACAAATCTGAAGGATATTCGACTGGAGTTGCTCTTCTTGATATAGAGAAAGCATTTGACAGTGTTTGGCATGAAGGTTTGATTGTAAAATTGATGAATTTTAATTTTCCTCTGTACATTATTAAACTGATCCAAAATTATTTATCAGATCGCTCGCTGCAGGTAAACTATCAGAATACTAAATCTGATAGATTACCTGTAAGGGCTGGTGTCCCCCAAGGCAGCATACTGGGGCCCATATTGTATAACATTTTTACTTCTGACTTACCTGATTTACCACCAGGGTGTCAAAAATCTTTGTTTGCAGATGACACGGGCCTTTCAGCCAAAGGGCGAAGCCTTCGTGTCATTGTAGTAGATTGCAAAAAGTTTGGATATTTTCTCCACTTACTTGCAAAATGGAAAATTTCCCCGAATGCTTCCAAAACTCAGCTTATAATTTTCCCACATAAGCCGAGAGCTTCTTATTTGAAACCTTCTAGCAGACATATTGTCACTATGAATGGGGTTCCAATTAATTGGTCTAGCGAAGCTAAATATTTAGGACTTCTGCTAGATCAAAAATTAACTTTTAAAAATCACATTGAAGGCCTTCAAGCCAAATGTAACAAATATATTAAGTGCCTATATCCACTTATAAACAGAAAATCAAAACTTTGTCTTAAGAACAAACTTTTGATTTACAAACAAATTTTTAGACCTGCCATGTTGTATGCTGTGCCAATATGGACTAGTTGCTGCAATACCAGAAAGAAGGTACTCCAGAGGATTCAAAATAAAATTTTGAAAATGATTCTGTAGTTGCCTCCGTGGTATAGTACCAATGAACTTCGTAGAATTTCTAATATTGAGACATTGCAACAAATGTCCAACGAAATAATTTCCAATTTTAGACAAAAATCGTTGCAATCTTCTATTGCAACGTTTAACTCCTTGTACCCTTAGTATAAAATAGGTTAAGTTTAGTTTAAGTAGAAAACATTGTAATTCCTACATGGTTCAATTCAACCAGAGGAAAAAATTCTAACTTCTAGAGGCAATTGAAATGTATTAATAATAACTAAAAGCGTAACATAGCAAATAAGGATGATAGTGTTAAGAAAACACGGAACACCTAGTCTAAGAGATGAATGCATGTATTAAATAATTAGCAAACAAAATTAGTTAAAAAAAAAAAAAAAGTCCTTTACCTGTATGGAATATTAGAAGTGTGGAATATGTTGTAAACTATTTTTTAAAATTTTTGGATTGAACAAAAAT